>NC_081570.1:47014371-47089509 GCF_022355385.1 Mustela nigripes | reverse complement strand
GATATATGTGTGTATATACACACACACACATATATATATATGCACACACCCAAAAATAAGGTTAAACATGATGAAGGGATGGAATATGACTGTAAAGATGCAAATTAAAAAAAATTCTAAATAAGGAATTGATAAGATAAGAATTTGGTTGAAAAAAGAAAAAATGTGATCAGGCTGGAGATTAGAACAAGGCCATGTGCTAGATTTAGGGTGTTTTGCTCTATTAGAAGAAATTGTATCCCAAAATTTTAAAGAAAAAAAAACCTATGTAAATACAAAAAATAAGGTTAAATACAATGAGGGGATATGAGTATAACAATGAAAATTTCAAAATATTTCTTAAAATAGGTATTGATAAGATAAAATAGTTAAGAAATGTTAAAATAGTAAGGAGGAAAAAGTTTTAAAAATAGAATAAGAAAAAAATAAAATTAAGAAAATTTAACTTCGAAAGACAAAAGGATCATGGGGGAAAAGCCATGAATTCTATGTGTTGCTTTCCCCTAATCTGGAGTTCTGGAGTTCTTACTGATCAGTGAACTTAGTCTTGGCTGGATGTTCCTGGAGATCTTCTGGGGGAGGGACCTGTTGCAGTGATTCTCAAATGTTTTTGCCTGAGGCAGAATTGCGCCGCCCTTGCCAGGGGCCAGGCTAAGTAATCTGCTCGGGTTCAGTCTTGGAAGCTTTTGTTCCCTAAATGCTTTCTATAGAGCTCTGGAGGACGGGAATGAAAATGGTGGCCTCCCAATCTCTGGCCATAGCAGCTGAGAACTCAGGGCCCCACTCCTCGGTGTGCCCTTGGAGAAAAACAGGCAATCCCTCCTGTCTCCCTGGTCTCCAGCTGCACTCCATGCTTGCCCAGCCTTTGACCTAACGTTTCTATTTCTGGCACCTGGGCCCATTTGGAGTCTCCAAACCCAGCAGATTCTTGCAGCGTGCTGCCATGCTGCTCCTCTTGAAGGAGGAAGGAGGGGTTCTCCCTGGATCTGCCACTTGTAGGGTCCCTCCTTGAAGAGCAGTGGACCGACTGTGCCTTGGATCAGTTTAAGGTAAGCCAGAGCTGAAAGCTCACAGTTCAGCTCCGTCTCTGCAGCTGGCTTCCCTGCTTCAATACCTGGCAGCTCTACCACACTCAGACACCCCCGTCTTTCTGTGACCCCCATAGGACCTGAGACTACACTGTCCCCGTAAGGGCTCCATCCTCTGCTAAGCCATGTCCCTTGGTGGAACAGACTTCTAGAAGTTCTGATTTTGTGCTCCACTACTCTGCCACTGACCGGAAGCCGGCCCCTCCCCACCTCCACGGTCTATCTTCCCATCACTTGGGATTCACTTCACTGTACGTCCTACCTTCCGGAAAGTGGTTGCTTTTCTGTTCCTAGAATTGCTGCTCTTTTTCTCTTTGATCTCGTGTTGTATTTGTAGGTGTTCAGGATGGTTTGATAACTATCTAGCTGAACTCCTGGACCTGATGGTAGGTATTTCAGTTTCTTACTCCTCTGCCATCTTGCTTCCTCTCCTTTAATATTTGTTATTTTAAGGCACTAAGTTTTTCGGCCATTTGTTACATAGAATGAGATCAATAATATAATGTTCAAAATCTTGGGCCCACTTTCTTTGTTCCTCACTGATTTTAATTTTTGCTTTCTTGAGTTTTCTGTAACAAATAATTTCTGACTTTATTGCCTGTTTCTGGTGCCAAACCACTATCACTACCTCTCTTGTTTAGAGTTCAGTTTCCTCATCCAAGCACCAACAAGGGCTACTGAATACTGAACAGTCATCCCATTCTAAGGGTGTGTGCACATGTTATTCTGCCACTCGTCTCTACCAGCATGTGAAGTGACCATATGACTATCCCCACATGGTGAATAAACCAAGGCTCAGAGAGGTTAAACAAACAAACAAACAACTGACCACATTAGTATTTAAACATTGATAGGTCACACTTGAAGCCATATGCTCTAAATTACTTTGCCTTTCTACCTGCAGCTTTGATCCTGTTTCCCCTCATTTACTTAGGGGCTTTAGAGTAGGACAATTCCTGGCTTCACAGCTCACCAGGTGATCACTGTTCCCTCCTCTCTCAAAGAAGGGAAACAGCATCCACCTCAAAAGTTTTTGGGAGGGCTCAATGCAGGAAGACCTGTGATATCCACCTGTCCCACTAAACCAGTGCTGTCCAACAGAACTTTCTTGATGGTGGAAGTGTTTTCTAACTCTCCATCATGGTAGCCACTAGCTACATGTATCTATTGGGCACTTGAAATGTGGCTCATAGAAATGAGGCACTGAATTTTTCATTGTATTTAGTTAAGATCAGTTTAAATTCAAGTAGCCACCCATGGCGAGTGGCCACCATACTACGCGGCGTAGTTCTGAACTGTAAGCTGCAGGAAGGCAGGGACCATGCCTGTTTGGCTCCACAGCATATCCAGCAGTTACCACAGCGCCTGGCACAAAAAGGGTTCCTGTAGTTAATTGTTGAATGAAAGAACAGATGTACAAATGAGTGAGCAGCCCGTTGTGGGGTTTGATCAATGGAATCCATCCGCTGGGCAGAACACCGATATTTGGCAGACCCCTCCTGCCTGTGCGCATCTCGCCTTTTCTCTCCTCATCAACAGCAGCCAATTATGCTCTCCTGCAGAAATGTCACTGGAGCTGGGAATTGGACAGAGACTAGATTTCAGGTGACTGGGGGGACAGAGGGAGAGAAGCCCCTACATCTCTAATGGGCCACAGAGGACAAGAAGCCCTCTCCTCATCCCTCCAAGGCTGACTAGAAAGTTTGTCTGTAACAGAGATGGTTAAATTAATGATGAGGCTCAGTGACAGGGAGGCCAGAGCAGCCCCCTAAATGTCACCTTCGTTATTTTTCAAGCCAGCACGATGAACTGCCTTCCCAGTCAGTTTCCGTGTTGTTACTGTTCTGCCTCAGGGTGGAGGGATTTTTTCCCCTAATCCCTACAACTTGAGTGCTGTAAGTTCAGGGAGGGCAAGAGACAAGATGGCACAGGCCGCTTAATAAGGGGTTTGGCTGTCACTGAGCAGAAGCTGTTGTGCAGACACGAAGAGGTGGTGGGGTGAGAGCGGCCTCGTGGGGCCCCCTTCCTGTTTACCCCCCTATTATGCAGCTTCTGTCTTTCCACTCCTGCCAGCGAGAGAGCGCCATCCGACTCTCTGGGCTGTTGGTTGGTTTGTTGGTTGCTTCTTCTTTAGATCAGTATTCTAGTGTAAAACACTAGTCATGGCTGAGAGCACAGCAAGCTCTGGGCCAGGGGTCCAGAGACACAGATAGTCTGGACTCCGATGCCACAGGGGTGGCTGACCTCTGGCAATTCACCTTCCATCCCTGAACCTCAGTTTTCTACTCTGCAAAATGGGAGGGGAGTGGGCGTGATGATCCTGAAAACCTCTTTAAGCTCTAAGCTTCCATAGGAGCTGAAAGTATGGGCTTTGAGGTTACAGAAAGTAAAGTTTGAACCCTGGCTCTGCTCCTTCTTAGCTGTTACTTAGCCTCTCTGGGACAGTAATAATAGAACTTCAGAGGGATGCCGTGAGGAGTAGATGAGGTAATGAATTTCAGTGGCCTCAATCCTGGCTGCATATTAGAATCACCTGGGGTGCTTTTAAAAACTAACAGTGTCTACAGCCTCACTCCTAGAGATCTGTGACTTAATTGTCTGTGGTGAGGTCTAAGTGCTCGGATTGAAAAAGCTGCACAGGTGCTTCTGAATCTTACTTATGGCCTAATGGGGCGGGGGGCATTTGCTCATATAGAGCTGGAATTTAGTATTTAGTGATTCAGTGCATATTTTTAAGATCATTTCCATCACATCTTTCTCCAAATCTGGCTGTCTGGCCCTAAATTACACAGGCCAAAAACCAGCCCCAGGCTCGTGAAATATAAATCCCCATCGATCCCTCCTTCTCCCACCCTCTTCCCTGGTCGTCAGACTCCTCCATCCCCAGCCATGCCTCCAGTGCTCTGGACTATCATTAATGCACTTCTGGGTTCTTTACTAGCCTATTAAATTATATTCCGGCTTCCAGCATTCATTCTCAGGAGGGGTCAGGGAGACACAATGATTATGAACATAGACTATGGACCCACACTGGGTTCTAATCCCAGCTGAGCTATTTACTAGCTGTGTGGCCTTGGATGCTTTTTTACACCTTTCTGTGCTCAGTTCCCTCATCTGATTCCTAGGGATCCAAGGATCCCAATCTTTGTTTGAAATCCGTTTTTCTCCTCTATATGACTCTCTTACAGTGTTGTCCTATTAGGAGAAGGAAAGGAAATTGAACAATAGAGGTAGTAAGCGTAACATGAACTATTTTCCAGTCCTATGTCATTTCATCCCCTCAGAAGCAAGCATCCTAGGCCTGTTTTGCAGAAGACAAATGCGAGGCACAGAAAAGTTATTTAACCTGTCCAAAGTCATACAACGAAAAGAGGCAGAGCCAGAGTTCCCCTGCCCAAGACTGACCAACTCCAGAATCCATGCTACGGGCTTCTGATATAAGAAGAAGGGCTATTCCTTTGGGGACGTTCCTCTGCTTTGATTGAACTCACAACTCTGGGAGGGATGCCTGTAGTGTGGAGCAGGGAGGAAGGAGGCACCCACACCCACCCTCTTGTTTGACCACAGATTCTGAACCAATTCTGTTGGGTGACAGATATCAAATTGCAGGATATATCTGTGGCAGGGTTTTGTTTTGTTTTTGTTTTTGAGGAAGCATAAGTAGGAAGGAATAGCATGTTTGAATCACCAGCCTGAGATTTCCCAGCAAACTCATAAAGACTTAAATATGATAGCATTAATTCCTTCTTTCTTAGCATCAGTTTTGGATATCATGTTGTAGTGATCATGAGGTGGTAGAGAAAGAGAGGAATTTGAGTTTTCCAGAATAAACGAATACTTGAAGGTAGGAAGAATGTGTGACAAAATATGTCCTTTCCTCGGAAAGGAGATGGTGGTGTCTGGGAGCAGGCAGAATGAAGTCTCTGAGAGGTCTGTACCAAAGGTGACAAGGCAGCAGGGTCTCCATCAAGACTTGGGTGAGAAGGGAGGGTCCTGAGGTCATGGGGAGGAGGAGGAGGAGGCAGTCACTCTGAAAGCAGGAGGTGTGCCCCTCGAAGTCTGGTTTTCTCTCCTTGCCTGCCTTGGCACCTGCTTGCCTTTCACAGATCCGCCCTCCTGCTCCCTCCCCAAGCCTGCCCCTTCATCTGTCAGCAAAGCTGTTCTGTGTTGCTATGGCTGCCTTTGCTCAAGGTGAGCTTTGAGTCTGGGTCAGCAACTCCTGCAGCAGGCCTCCTGGGCTCCCCCTCCCCAAATGCCCTGGCTCTGCTCCTCTGAAAGGTATTTCTGGTCACCGTATCTTAATACTGAGTCTTCCTTGGCTGCCCCTATCCTTCAGTTGTCCCTGTAGCTGGATGCATGGTTTGGACTTGATGCCTGTGGGGCTGTTGTAGATCAATAACTCAACATCATTGTAAGTGACTTCAAGGGGCACTTTTCAAAGGGTCTGCCCTTGTCACCACCTCTGGAAGGAGGAGATCATGGTCCATTTGAGCCTCTACTTCACCCGATTGTTTCCTGAGCCAGAGGTGGGCATGTCACCCCAGCCCAGAATTGTGTGGCAAACTTAAAAAGTTGAGTAGAGCCCATTGATTTATTTTCCCCAAGTTTGGAGTGGGAAACTTAGAGAGACTGCTGCTAGTATGTGGAAGGCCCTGTGGACCTGCAGCTGGAGGACTGAGGGGACAAGAACCAGCAGATGTGCAAGCAGAAGAAGGAAGGAAAGGATAATGGATAATGGGCAGACCCAGGGAGAAAAGCAAAGACCTGCAGGGCCTGTGAGTTGGCGCCCACGCCTCAGTTTCCCTGGGCACTTAGCTGTGCTTGATTTCCTATCAGGTTCCCTGAGACCTCTGAGCACATTCCTCCAGACCCTATTATCCTGGCTGGCTCTGGTGGGTTTCTCTTTCTTTTTTTTTTTTAAATTAAATTTATTTATTTTCAGCATAACAGTATTCATTATTTTTTCACCACACCCAGTGCTCCATGCAATCCATGCCCTCTCTAATACCTACCACCTGGTACCCCAACCTCCGCCCCACCCCACCCCACCCCCCACCCCCGCCACTTCAAACCCCTCAGATTAGGTTTCTATTTCTTGACGGAAACAGAGCATGGGGGAAGCTGCCACACTGATATGCAATCCTGCTGGAGAGCCACCTAGGGGAGGGGAGAAGAAAGAGCTGGCTCCAGGCGGGCTTACTGCACAGACTCTTCCTCAAGTCTCCGCAGCATGCCTCAGGCCGCCAGGGACAGCTGAGCTGCACAGGGACGGCAGTCTTGAGAGGTGGGATTCCAGGTGATTAGTGGAAATGGCTATAGATTCAGACAGGCTGAGAGGAGGGAAAAGTCCTTTCCAAGAGGGGGCAGTGGTAGCAAACACTTGGAAGGATGAACACATTTATTATTATTGTTATTATGTAAGTTTACATATAGTCTGACTTTCTTTTTCTGGGTGTACAGTTCTAGGAGTTTTAATACATGTGTAGATTTATGTAACCACACTCACAATCTGAACACAGAGCAGCTTATCCCCCCAGAAAGTCCCTTGTGCCCCCTTGTGGTCAAGCCTTCTTCCCACCTCTAACCCCAGGGTCCTCCATCACTACAGTTTTACCTTTCTCAGAATGTCCTATAAATGCAATCATACAGTAGGTTAACTTTTGACATTCATCCCTGTTGTGTGTTTTTAGCTGCTGAGCAGTATCCCCTTGTATGGGTAATACCAGCAATTGTGGATCCTTTCTATGTCCTTCCCTGGCTTGGGTAATGATGAATAGAGTTGGGATAACATGTATGTGCATGTTTTTGTATGAACATGTTTTTATTTCTCCACTGCAAGTATCTAGGAGCAGCACCTGTGGATCATGTGCTAATTGTAGGCTTAACTTTGTAAGAGATTGTGGACTGCTTCACAGAGTGGCCCGACCTGTCTGCATTTCCACCAGCAACCAGTGAAAATTCCAGTGTCTGTGTCCTTGTCAACACCTACCTTTGTCATTTATTTTTTAAGAAAAATGGAGCCATTTGTTATGGTCTGTATGTTCATGTCCCTCCAAATTCGTATGTTGAACTCCTAATGCCTGATGTGATATTAGTAGGTGGGATCTCTGAGAGTTGATTAGGTCATGAGAACACAGTTCTCATCAATGAGATTAATGCCCTTATAAAGGAGCCCAGAAAGCTCCCCTTGTCCCTGTCCATCATGTAAAGGCACAGAGGAAAGGTGCCAGGTGTCAACTAGGAAGAAGGCCCTCATCCAAACTATGCTGGTACCCTGATCTTGGACTTCCAGCCTCCAGAGGTGTCAGAAATGAATTTCTGTTGTTTATAAGCCATTCAGTATATATGTGTGTGTGTGTGTGTGTGTGTGTGTCTGTGTATATATATATATACATATATATACACAGATATATATGTATATATATATATATATGGAGAGAGAGAGAGAGAAAGAGAAGAAAGAGAGAAGGAGAGAGAGAATTGTAGCAGCCCAAATAGACTAAGATACCATGCTCATAGGGGTGTAGTAGTATCTCATTGTGGTTTTCATTTGCATTTCCTAAAGGCTGATGATATTTCATGTGCTTATTTGTCATATGGATATTTCTTTACTCAAGTGTACATTCAAATACATACACACAAATACATATATATACATATATGTATATACACATAATATGCATTTACATACATAAATAATATGAATTAATATAATTGATAGAAATGTATTTACATATGTACGTGTATTTACATATATGAACTCACATATACATTCGTGTGTGTGTGTGTGTGTGTGTGTGGATTCAATTTTTTTAGAGCAGTTTTAGGTTTGCAATAAAACTGAGAGAAAGGTAGAAATTTCCCATATACTCCCTGCCCCCACACATGCACAGCCTGCCCTTTTATCACCATCCCCCACCAGAGAGGGACATCTGTTACAATGAATGAAGAGAGACTGACACGTCACAATTACCCAAAGTTGATAGTCTACCTTAGGGTTCAATCTTGATGTAGAAAGCCACCTCTCTAACCCTGTGTTTTGTTCATTTTTTTTTTATTTGGACATTTGTTTCCTTACTGTTGAGGTTTAAGACTTCTTTATATATTCTGAATACAAGTCCTTTTTGGATATGTGAATTGCATGTATTTCCTTCCAGATTTTAGTTTGTCTCTTGTTTTTTATTGCTCCCTTTTATCATCACCATCCCTATCTCCAGTAGTTTTTCTTATCCATGTTTCTACTTTGATAGGAATCTATCCTCTCCAGCTTTCTTATGATTAGTATTTGTATGGTGTGTCTTTTTTTTTTCATTTTTTGAATTAAAAAAGTACTTTTTATATTGGGATGATTTTAGATTTTCAGAGAGTTCTCATATGTCCTTCACTCAGCTTTCCTTCATGTTAAGTTCATGCAATACTATGGCACATTTGTCGAAACTAAGAAATTAAAACTGATAAATACTATTAATCAAATTACAGACTTTATTTGGATCCACCAGTTTCCCTACTAGTGTCTGTTCTCTGTTCTGGGATCCAATTCAGGATCCCACATTACATTTAGTTATCATGTCTCTTTGGTCTTCTCTGAGTTATATAGTTTCTCAGATATTGTTTTTCTTGATCTTGATGAGTACTGGTCTAGGTCCTTTGTAAAATATCTCTCAGTTTGGCTTTACCTGATGTTTTCTGGTGGATGGGGGTTGCACAGGTGAAGGTCTTTCTCATGGTATTATATCAGGGGTACAGAACTTCTACCTGACTTACCATTGCCCATGTTAATCAACCTCCATCACTTGGTTATAGTACTGTCTGCCAAAGTCCTCCACTTTGGAGGCCTAAGGAACCTGTCGAGTTCCTTACTCCTTCCCCCTTTGGAAATGAGTCACTAAAGCCAGCCCACTCTTGAGGGGAGAGGAATTAAGCTGTAATTCCTGCCATGGGAAACCACTCTTTGAACCAGAACTAGAAGGAGCCTCTTTTATGTTTATCCAGTGCATGGTTCTAGATTTTGGAGTGCTTTTAGTCTGGGCAGGGCAAGATTAGAGGAAAAATCAACAGGGAATTCAGCACCAGTTTGGTGCTCCTTTGCAGATTTGCCTACTACCGTTTACTTATTAGTTCTCAGAGAGCTGCCCCGTGCTTTGCTGTCTGATGTTTCAGTTGCTTTCACCAGGACTGGGGCAGAGTAGAGGGTGTGCACTGCATCTTGACTAGAACCAGAAACCACTCATTTACTTTTTTTTTTAAAAAGATTTTATTTATTTATTTGATGGACAGACATCACATGCAGGCACAGAGGCAGGCAGAGAGAGAGGGAAGCAGGCTCCCCAGCGAGCAGAAAGCCCGATGCGGGGCTCGATCCCAGGAGCCTGGGATCATGACCTGAGCCGAAGGCAGATATTTTAACCCACTGAGCCATCTAGGCGCCCCTCATTTACTTTTTATTCACCAATTCCTTCACTCACTCTCATTTACTCATTTGCTTATCCTTCATTTATTAATTCTTTCATTTATTGTTACTTGTTTGCTCATAAATCATATGTATTTCAATTGATACAGCTGCTTTGAGCACTTATTTTACTGAAGTGCTATGCAAGTCACTGCAGATACAGATATGAAATACAGTTTCTGTCCGAAAATACTCTTGGGCTAGAGAGAAAGCAGGTTATCAAATAAACATAAATATAGTGGGTTGAGTTGTGTGAGGGGATCTGTAAGAAGGCAGCCTGGCTTCAGGAAGCTGTCTTTTTTAAAGACAGAAGTATTTGAGGTCTGCAGATATTTCACTTTGAAAAGACAGCATGAGCTACAGCATGAGATTGGGAGATGATGGGGGCATGTGTGAGGAAATGAAGTCCCTTGTCTTTGACTTTGGCACTCCTAGGATTGCAGGACAGGCATGTGACTGAAAACCATCTTAGGATGGAACACAAGGGCTCCTTCAAGATAACCCCTTAGTTTAGAAAATTGGTATTTGATGGTCTCTTCTATCTGATTCTTACTCATACTGGTGGGTTCCATCTGCTTGGTGTTCTAGAAACAACATTGAACAAATGTAGGCTTTGTTCCAAGGAGCCTGGCCGGTCTGTCACAGGGCTCACCTGCCTTCTGTAAAGAGCAAGAAGGCAGCAGAGCCGGCCTCTGTAGCTATATCTGGAAAACGCGGTAGGGGTGGGAGAGTAACCTGATTCTCACGGATGTTCATATTCAAGAGGAACCAGGCACTGAGATTTATCATTCATCTTCAATGACCTTTCATTTCCTTCTTTGGATCCCAACCCCTGGAGACGCAGAGCCTCCTGTTCTCGGCCTCTTGTCCCTTCCCATAACTGGGGCTCCTTCCATCTGTAGACTCAACGCCAGGCCCAGCCCCACATCTGAGGCACAGCATCAAACCTCCCAGCCCCCCTGCTTTGGATCTGGTCTAGTCCTCACTGCAGCCTTTAAGATGGAGGAAAAAATAAAATAAAACATGAATTTGGGATCAGGTTTACCTGTGCTCCAATATAAAATATTGTGAGACAAGTTGTTTAACTCTTCTTTGTCAATTTTCTGATTGTAAAATTGATTATGGGAAAAATTCCTATCTTCCACCTTGCTAATAGAATCCTGTTTCTGTTCCCATGTTAGGCGATCACAAACTTCTAGGGAAGGAGTTAAAGCCTCCAGTGGGTTAACGTTGGTCGAAGCTGATTGCGGTAATTCTTTTCCTTTTAGAAAGGGGCATGGGATGAAATTCTGGCCCATGAGACATGAGGGGGATGTCTGCTGGGGGCTTTGGGAATGGATTTCTTTAAAGGAAACGGAGCCTCAGAGAAAGAAACACTCATATTTCTTCCTCAAAATGTCTCTCATGGGATGCCTGAACTGGGGCAGCCATTGTAGGAGGCTGCAGAGCATACAAAAGCACAAACCCACACCCTGAGAAAGATAACAAGGCAGAAAGATAGGAAAGCCTAGTTCTGGAAGACATTGTTAAACCACTTCATTGAGCAATCCAGAAAGTGTGCTTCTTTCAGTTTACATATTGTTCAAGACAAATTTCCTTTTGCTTGTCATTTTTGGTTGAGTTTTCTGCTACTCACAGCCAAAATCATCCTGATATGTGGTATTGTATTCCTATCTTGCAAGGTTTAAATGAGAAATTTTTGCTCACCCTTTAGATCTTAGTCCAAATGTCACCACTTCAAGAAAGCCTTCCCTGATTTCTTATAGTAGGTTATATCACCCTGTCATACATTAGTCACTAGCACCATATATCATTCTTTTTCTTCATGGCACTTGTCTCAGTTTGTTTACTTGATTATTTACACTCTCCTTTATTAATCTCTAGGCTCTGTCAAGGCAGAGGTGGTGTTTCTTTTTTGACCATTATGTCTCCTGTGGCTAGCAGAGTGCGCAACATATAATCAGTCTTCAAATATTTGCCAAATGGAAGGATAAAATGATACATGAACATATGCAGAACAGAACTGGCATGTGGCAGGAAAGTCTACCTTCATGACTATTCTGAGATTGAAAAGTTCATCAACCCTTTCCTTATTTTTCATTTTAACAAATAACTTTGTACCCAGTCATTGGCTGATGTATTTCAAAACAGTTTTAAATGTGCTTTGAAGTGCACCATTATTTCATCCCCTCAGGAGCAGGTGTTATTCCTCCCCATCTCCCCTCTTGCTACTGGTTTTTTTAGTATTCATGACAGCTAAGCAAACCCCTTCTTTGATTTTTCTCCTTCAGCAGACTCTAGGAGACTGATCAGTCATTACTTGTGAATAATGACCAGGGAGGCTGCTAAGCCACATGGGAGTCTGGCTACCTTGCACTGAGCACTCAGCTCTCAGCTAGTGAAATGAAGGCAGTTTTGTCACCAACACCATCCTAACAGGATATCCAAAGAGTTGCCTTCCATTATCCAGTAGGGATCACAGGACTTGTGATTGGGACTGGGGGTGGGGGGTGGGTTACGGGAGCTTTGGGAAAAGAAAGCTGGAATAGTTTTGTCAACCCTCACGAATATTTTGAGGAAATCACTAGCACAGCATAGTGATTTATTTTTATGAAGTATTAGTTTGCCTAGTAGGGCGAAGGTATGGGCATTTAGAGAGTCAGAGCTCGTAGTGAGAGAGGCAGAGCTTATCCTTCTCTTTCTCTTAACTGTGAGCAAGGAATGACAATGTCATCAATGACAACAGTGAAAACTGCAGTCTCAGAGGAGACTAGAAATGGAGTTGGCAGCAAATATTCATGGTTAGTCCAGCATTTCTCAGCAGAAGTTCTGCAGAGCCTAAGTCCCTGAACGCTCTTCGCTAAAAGGGTTCATGGTTAAACTATTTGGAAAACATAGTATGTACTTCACTCAGTAAATGGAAAGGTCCTTGAAAAATAACAAAACCTGATTAATTTTGTTTAACCCAGAATTCTGATGCCTATCTCATCCAACAAACCGTTATTTTTTGTAGCTATTCTTAACAACTCCTGGAAGGAAGACATTTTGGGAAATGCTAATCTGAGCAAGGGTGGTGACTAGTTATTCTTACATAATATTTACTGAGCAATTAATTCATTCATTTATTCATGTAATCATTTATTTGAGAAAGATCTACTGAGAGACTATTCTGCATAATGTAATGGGCCTGGAGCAAGGGGTGCAGATTTGATCGATGCCTGCCTAAAGCTATAGTCCAGTGGACAAGACAAAATTAAATCACAAATTTCCCAATTGATTGCTTAATTACAGCTGTGATGAGTGCTACAAAATGGAAGCACAGGATGCATATAAATTTATGTATCAGGATGAGAGAGGTCATTTGGGGCGCTCAGGGAGGCTGTGAACCGATCATCCTGGTTTGCCTAGGACTGGGGGTGTCCTGTGATTGGTGACTTTAACTGCCCAAACTGGGACAGTCTCAGGAAAATCAAGATGGCTGGTCCCCCTAGCAGAATGCGACTTCCGAGGTGCCATCTGAGCATCTGACTTTGAGAGAACCCTGGTGCAGTGGAGACATGTTTTGGGGAGTCATTTTACCCCCGGGGCCTGACCCCTATCTGGAATGAAAAGGGTGGTGGCTCCTCTGCCTCCTCATGGATTGTTGGGGATAGCCGTGGAATGATGACAATGGAAGGCCTTTACCAGGCATTTGCAGGTCCTAAGCTCCAGGGGTGACTCTTCCTTCTAGGGCAACTATAATTAATCACTACCTGAAGGAAAGTGCCCATCCCTCAGGGAGAACTTTTTCAGAGAAGTCACTAGCTGCACACCCAGGGTTTTAAATCCAGCAGCAAGAGGCATTTCCCACAGACATGAGAACAGAAGTGCATGTGCAAGCTTCCTGCAGGAGATGTGAATCACAGAGTGGGAGACCATCAGGATGCCCCAGGAAAACACTGCCCCCTGGGGTTTCGGAGGGGCTTGAACTCAAGAGCCTCTTCCTGCTGGCACGATGCTGGCAGGGTGGGCTGGAGGGCATTGCCTGGTCCAACAGCCCAAAGAACAAGATTGCATGTGCATTTGTGCACTACGAGCAACTCATTTCCTGCTGGGGGTTCAGTTTCTTCATCTGTAAAGCAGAAAGAATGATGTTTATTTCAACCAGCTGTTGGGAGTTTAACAACAACAATCACCACAAAAATAATATCCCCAGAATGTAATAAATTTACTATGCACAGGGAATATGTAGGGAATATGCCCTTACATATACAGACTTGACTATTATCTTCCATATTACAAATGTAAAAAATGGGCTGAGAGAGGTTAAGAGATTTGTCAAAGGTAGAATGACCAAATGTTCTGGTTTGCCCGGGAGTTTTCTGATTTCAGCATGCCAAGTCCCCTTTCTTTGGAAAACTCTCAGTCCTGGACAACTTGGAATGGTTGTCATGTTATACAATCATGCAATTAATAAGTGATGGAACTTGTACATGATTTCAGGAAGAGGATTGATGAGACTGTTAAAAATTATCGCAACACTTATTAATATAATGTTTTATATAATAATATCATTATTGTATCAATTTCCATCTCAGTGTAAACCAAATTTTATTTACTTATTTCTTTTTTTATCATGATACATATACTCTTTAATCCCGATCCCCTATGGCCCACCCCCACCCCCCCACCTCCCCTCTGGTAACCATCAGTTTGTTCTCTATAGTTAACAGTCTGTTTCTTGGGGCGCCTGGGTGGCTCAGTCGATTAAGCACCTGTCTTTGGCTCAGGGATTGAGCTGAGCCCCATGTTGCTGAGCTAGGAGTCTCCTTCTCCCTCTCCCCCTTAAACTCCCCCTACTTGTGCTCTCTCTATCTCTCTCTCAAATGAATAAGTAAAATCTTAAGAAGTCTCTGTGTCTTGATTTTTCTATTTTTTTTCCTTTGCTGGTTTGTTTCTTAAATTCCACATATGAGTGAGATCATATTTGTATTTGTCTTTCTCTGATGGACTTATTTTTCTTAACATTATTTATTTATTTGACTGCCTGATATTAACATATAACACTGAAGACAGAACTTGGCACACAGCAAGCACTCAACAACTATTTCTTGAAGGAATAGAGGAACTACTCACCATTGAGATGCATAATCGTTGGCACGTTTTGCTTAGTATTATACTCTCTAGATCCATTCATGTTGTAAATGGCAAGATTTAATGCTTTTTTTTAATGGCTGAGTATTCCAGTGTGTGTATTTATGTGTGTGTGTGTGTGTGTATCTATATGTATATGTGTATACATACACATATACCTCTTCTTTAGTCATTCATCTGTGGATGGGCACTTTGGCTGCTTCCATAGTTTGACTATTGTAAATAATGCTGCTATAAACATAGAGGTGCATGTATCCTTTTGAATTAGTGTTTTTGTATCCTTGGATTAAATACTGAATAGTGTGATTTCTAGATCACAGGCTAGTTCTATTTTTAGTTTTTTTGAGGAATTTCCCTACTGTATTCCATAATGACGGCACCAGTTTGTATTCCCACCAACAGTGCAAGAGGGTTCCTTTTTTTCCACATCCTTGCCAACACTTGTTTCTTGTGTTTTTGATTTTAGCCTTTCTGAAAGTTATGAGGTGATATCATATTGAAGTTTTGATTTGCATTTCCCGGATGGAAAGTGATGTTAAACATCTTTTCATGTGTCTGTTAGCCATCTGCATGTCTTCTTTGGAGAAACGTGTTCAAGTCTTTTGCTCATTTTTAAATTGGATTACTTGCCTTTTGGGTGTTAAATTGTATCAGTTCTTTATATATTTTGGATACTAACCCTTTATCAGATATGCCATTTGCAAATACCTCCTATTCCATAGGTTGGCTTTTGTTGTTTCCTTTGCTGTGCAGAAGCTTTTATTTTGATGTAGTCCCAGTAGTTTGTTTTTGCTTTTATTTTCCTTGTCTCAGAAGACATATCTGGAAGAATGTTGCTACAGCCAGTGTCAGAGAAATTACTGCTTGTGCTCTCTTCTAAGATTTTTATGGTTTCAGGTTTCACATTTAGGTCTTTAATCTACTTTGAGTTTATTTTTGTGTGTGGTTTAAGAAAGTGGTCCAGTTTCATTCTTCTGCATGTGGCTGTCCAGTTTCCCCAACACCATTTATTCAAAAGACTGTTCCCCCTCCCATTGAATACTCACTTACTATAATTTTTATACTTTTATATAATAACATAATAATTATTCTATCAACTTCCATCTCAGTATGAACTAAGTACTTCAGGACTTTTAAGAATATACGTTTCCCTTTATAGTAATAATGTTCACCAGATATTAGTGCTACTCACCAATATTTGTAGTTTTCTTTCTTCTGGACCAAGTACCTTTGATGTTAGACGTGAACCCATGACTTGTTTTGAGCAATGGAATGTGACTGGAAGTGATTCGCATCACTTCAGGGCAGAAACATGGAAGAATCAGTGTGCAGCTCTCCACATTCTCCACATTCCAGCATCCATCAGTGGATACTGGTGGGGCTTTTCCCAGGTCTTTTTTGCTGGCTGGTGTGCTCACCTTGCAGCTGCTGTGACAGCTGGAGTGCTATTATCTCACAGCTGTCCCTACCTAAGCAGGACTAAGAGCACAAAATCTGAAGCCAGCCAACGCAGCCAAGCACAACTCTGCCATGAATGACTGTGACTCTTGATGAGTTACTTAACCTCCCTGAATATTAGTTCCCTCGTCTTTAAAAGGGATAATGCCTACTTCATAGTGTTAAAGTGAGGATTAAGTGAGTAATATTTGTAAAGCTCTTGTAAGAGCTTGGCACCTGGTTAAGGGCCTGCTTGCCTATTTATATGTCTCCTGCTTCTCTCCATTCCTAGTGGAATATGACAACCCATTATCAAGGGGGTTAATGCTGCCACAAAAGAGTCACAGATGAGGAAACAAGTCCAGAGATACTTCACAGGTGTTTTGGAGTTCCATGGGGCTTCAGTGCTTGGGTAGTGAGAGAGGCAGAGCTTATCCTAAAAGCTAATACAGAGGGGATAATAACAACACTGAGTCAGCATTTACTATTTGCCTGATATGCATTATCTTACTTACTGTTCACAATACATCTGGAAATTATGATAACCCTGATTTTGCAGATATGGAAATAGAGGTAGGAGAGGAGTAGGTGGTACTCCCAAGGAGTAAGTGGTAGCAGAATCAGAAGAAATAAAAATAAGATATTTCAGGATGAAGTATTATTTAGCATTGAAAATGACAATTATGGTTACTATGTGCAAAAAATGGAAAATGGTGGTTACTAATTTTTTAGAAGACCAAACGAGTGTTCATTTATTTATACAACTATTTCATACAACACCCACTATTCTTTTTTTTTATGATTTTACTTATTTATTTGAGAAAGAGAGAGACACAGTGAGAGAGGGAACACAAGCAGGGGGAGTGGGAGAGGGAGAAGCAGGCTTCCTGCCGAACAGGGAGCCTGATGCTGGGCTCAATCCCAGGACCCTGGGAGCATGACCAGAGCCAAGGGCAGATGCTTAACTGAGTCACCCAGGCACTCCAATATCAAGTATTCTTTACTTTGCTTTTTTAAAAAATAAAATTTTTATTTTAGAACATCTTTAGATTTACAGAAAAGTTGCAGAGATAGTACAGGGAGTTCCCATATGTATCTTCATATGGCTTTTCCTAATGTTAACCTCTCACATTACCATGGTATGTTTGTCAAAACTATTGGTACGTTACTGTTAACTAAACTCCAGACTTTTTTCAGATCTCACCAGTTATTTTCATTAATGTCCTTTATTCGAGGATCCAATCCAGGGTTTACTGAATTTTAGGCAAAGACAAGTCTTGCCAATGATGGAAAAGCTTGTTTGCTTGTGAAATAAGGATTTGGTATTAGGGTAGTAGAATGATAAGTGACTTTTCTTCTGTGGTCAAAACTTTCACACTCTTGTTACATTAACTATATGGGAAAAATTATTACAGGAAGGCTCTCGCACCATGGACGTTTGGTATTGTCCAGTACAAATCAGGTTGTGGATCAGAAGCGTCCTTAAATTATCTGCTGGCCCCCTGGAGTAAAGGGAGAAACGTGTGTGTTTGTTTTGGTGGGAGGCAGGTGGTAGGAAAGCCCAACACCATCATTGTCACAAGGAGGAGGGAACAGAAAGAGGGAGGGGCCAGATACTTTTAATTTCTGCCCTGGGGGTCCATAATCCAGTGGCTGGTGAATCTAGGAAAGTGACTTCAAAGGTTTTTTGGTTTTTGCTTTTGTTTGTATTTTTAATTTGAGCTTCTGTGATTCTTTGAACAAAGATTTATTAATTACCTGTAGTATGGCAGGGCTTCTGTTGGCTGCTTTACGGGCACTCTCTGTACTTATAATCCTCAAATCAAGATGTCCTTATTCTCATTTTAAGGATCAAAATGGTGCGGTCAGAGAGGCTAAGGATTTACCCAAGGACACAGCTTGTCAGTGACAGGATTAGAACCCAGGTCATTGTGACACGCTTGTTCTTTTATGCTCCCAATTGTACTCCTTTGATATCCTCTCAGAAAAAGCCTCTTTGGAGTTTGGAATCAAAGAAGGACCCTTCTATTCTGCTGAACATTTGGTTAAAGGGACTGAAGGAATATCAGGAAAGGGAGAAAAAACTTCTGGAAGCTTGGTGGGGTTTTGTGCACACATGTTGCCGGTGTAAACCACTGCCTGAAGTAGATATATGAACCTCTCCTCCCTCTCTTCCTCAATTGAATAATCACAAGGACTCTTGTGTCTGCTCTTGGTTAAAACTAGCATTTTGGAGTTTGGGAGGGGGGCCAGCATTGGTGAATGAGCAGGGCCCAGTCAGTCTCCAGATCCATCTGGGGTTCCCTTGGGACGGGCCAAGTTGAGTTTTCTGGGCCAGATGCTTGGGAAACCTCCAACTTGGCTTTGGGGGTACACAGAACCAAAATAAACAAAATGGAATAAAAAAGCTAGAGGCACCCCAGCATGCCCTATTTTCAAGCTGCTTTAGTTCCTTCTGGGTTGTATTTGATTTTCTCCTTCACTGAGAAATGGGGAGACATCAGAATGACTTATGTGCCAAAGAGAGGCCTCCTAACCATCCTTCAGCCTCCCTCACCCCCTCAGTCCCTTTTGTGTGACAGGATGCCCTCAATTACTCTCTCTGGGGGGGTCCTAGTCAGAAGAAGATGGAGCCAACCATCTGTTACTGACTCTAGTGAGCAATTTAATTTTCTCTTGTTCCCAACGAGGAGGATTCTGTAAGCACATAAATTACCGTCAGTCCTAGTTAATCAGGAGCTTGCTGTCTGAAGGGGCGAGGATGGTCAAGTCAGAGACACCCACTGACCTGGACTTACCAAGAGGGCAGGCACCCTGCACTTGGGTGGAAAAGCCATTCCAAGGAAGCAAAGAATGTCAGTCAGGGAAACTTCCTTAGAGATCATCTAATCTGACACCTTCTTTTACAAATGAGGAAATCAGGGCCAGAGAGGGGAAATGAACTGTCTAGCAAGGCAAGGCACAGTTAGCGCTTGAACTAAGGAGCCCCAATTCCCAAACTCTATATTTCCAACACAACACAAAGTAAAATGAATGATGTGACTACTTGCCCTTGCCTTTAATCTCTAATGTCAGGAGGAAAGGACAATAATCACGACAATGACAACCACCACAGGAGCTACACTTCCTATGACCTGAAATGTAGGAGAGGCAATTTAGTGCAGTTAATAGAAGGGGCTCTAGAGCGAGATAGCCTGGTTCAAACCCCAGTTCCATCACTTAATAGCTGTGTGGCCTTGGGTGAGTTACTTACCTCTGTGACTTATAGCAGATACTGTCAGTTTTTGAGGCCTATCCCTTCACTTCCCCTCAGCATCCCCACCCTTTGCAGCCCAACTTTCCATGTTTAGCATCTGCACCTTTATGGGAGAGCTATCCTTGGGCCCCCAGAATCCACTCTGTCAATGCTCATTGCAGGCCCAGAATCTCCTGGGGACAGCCTTTGACCAATGACTGACAGATATGGGGGGGGGGGGATAAATGTCCCAGCTTCCTTACCTCTTGCTCAGGATACCTCCCGGACATGTGTTTTGTTCTGTTTCCCAGAGTTCCCTGCAGGAGTCAGTGCCATTCACCCACCACAGCATTTGGCTTAGTAATGCGTGTGTTACGGCTGCTTTCCTTTCCCTCACCAGTACTGTGTCTTTTGCATCTCTTCATTAACTCTGTGTTCAAACCCTTGTTTTAGGACCTGGAAATGGTCTGTTAAGGCAAACTAAGATAGGGCCTCAGCTTTCTCATCTATAAAATGATGTCAATGATTGTTTCTGTCTCAAAAAGTAGTATTAGGGTTAAATGGGCTAAAATTACAAAGAACAGTGCCTGACCCCTAGAGAAAATTCAACAAATAGCTATGTAGCTAACAAATTCTTACCTCATTAATTATCTCATTAATGCCATACTGTAGATACAATTACTCCCATTATACCAATAAGAAAAATCCAAGCTCAGAGAGGTTAAGTAATTTTCCCAACGTCATGAAGCTTAATTAGGAGTAATGTCTAGACCCAAACACAAATCCATCTTTGAAGTTGCTTCCCTTTTTTACCTCTACCACTGGGTTTTCCCTGATAGTCCCAATCTGGGTCAAGGTCAATAGTCCTTCCTTCTTTGCTCCTACTACCTTAGTCACACCCTTGACCCAGTGTATTGCTTGTCAGGATTTCCCTCTAGGCTTCTAGCTGCAGGAAGCCCAAGGCCTTCCCTCAGGCATTTCTGTGAGCTCAGCATCTAGCCTAGTACCTGACACATAGTAGGCTTCCAGTGAGTGCTGAATAAATAAACAAGCAACCTGTCACCGGAGGACAGAGCCAGCAAGGTGCGGAGGTGGGGCCCAGAGTAAACTCCAGCCTGCAAGTCTGTGTATGGGTCTCCCCATCTTCAGATTTTAACAGGAAGCATCTTGGAAATCTTCCCAGGAAATACTCTTCTCCTCCCAATCCTACTGCGGACAGGATTTGTAAATGTGGTTGATGGGCCTCTTGGGTGTTCCAAAATTTCATCAAAGCATCTAGTCCCTCTTAAAATCTTGTCAGGGAGACAAGGATCTCGCCTGTTACCACATAGAGATAAGTGAGCATCCAATCCCGGTAATTGTTCCATTGTGAGTTAACACTGGAGCAGCAGAGCTTTCAAGGACTGTTAAGGAGTGTGAGAAAAAGCAGGCAGGAGATGAACTATGGATCGGCATGACTGGAAGGATGCCCACTGGGGAAGGAGGAGACCAAAACGAGGCTAGAAGCACAAGAATCTTATAATGATAGTGCTAACTGATAATCACAGCCGCCTCTTTAGAGTGTCTGCACTCTAAGTTGGCTTTTCCACATTACTGTTTATCCTCAGTTACACAGTCAATGTTGCTTGAGTTTGAATCCTCTGTCACTAGCTGTGTGATCTTGGGTGAATTGTTTAGTCTCTTTGTGCCTCAGTTGTCTTATTTGTAAAATGGGGATAAGACCTCTCTCCTTCACAGCACTGTCATAAATAAAATAGCATGTGATGTGCTTAAGACAGTGGTTTACCACATAGTAAGCAAGTAGGCAATTGTTAGTTTTTACTCGGCACTGAATAAGACTTTGAGGAGTAAAAGGTGGAGTATTATTGCTCTCAGGAAGCTCAGAATCTAGAGTTGAGGCCGCTAAACTTTTTGATTACTTGCCCATGTATAGTAATATGTTTGAGCAGGTTCTCCCAATTACTATTCATTTGTTGAAGGGAGCTGAATAATAAAAATAGGAAGAGGATGCTGGGGGAGCACAGAGAAACAACACCTAGTTCAGTGCTGGGCAAGGGTTGTGACTGGCAGAAGTCAGGGAAGGCTTCCTGGAGGAGGCAATATTTGAAGTGACTCTCATGGAACACATCAGAGTCATCTGAGAAGGCAGGAGAGAGCTTTCCAGGGAAAGGAACACCCTGGGTCAACACTGGCAAATGGGCTTTGGAAGGGCTGTTTGAGAAATGTTGAAAGGTTTGGGTTGATAGCATGGAATTGGGAGAGTAGGGAAGGGTACTTCTGCTACTCAAAATCCCTCAGTGGTATCCCATGGCTCTTGGGCTATAAACCAGGTCCTATACATGACCCACTGAAGTCTGATGCACTGTCCCCTATGCCTCCTCTCAATCCCACCTTCTGCCGCCCTCCCCTACCTCACTTGCTTTAGTCACACTGGCTGGCTTAGATGGACATTCTGCAAAACTGGCTCTGAGCCAAAGATTCAGATGCAGATGGTTTTTTTCCTCTGAGGTTCCCAGGAGGAACCCATAAGGAAGTGGTAGAAGCCAAGGAAGGGCATGATTTTAGGTACAGTTCCAGACTGTTCCTGAACTCAAAGGAAGCTCCATTGGCATGGAACCCATGCCAATCAGTTATTGGCACTGAGCACCTGGGGAGGACATAAACTCCCAGGCACCACTGGCTGTCAGCACAAGTGAGGTGTCTCCAGCCTCTGAAGGTCAGAGGTGTTAAGGTAAGTGGCTAGCAACAGATCACACAGGAACAGAAGAGATCCCAGGGCATGGGGGCAGGAGTGAAGCATAACAGTGCCCATTGCACTGGCCTACTTTTGGTAACTTGAAAGCTCCCTGCTCTCTCTCTTCCTTAATCTGCTTTTTTCATCCTGCAGACCCCAGCTAAATGCCATTCATCCAGGAGGCAATCTGACCCTCAAGACTGGGTTAGTTTTGCCAGCTGTTCTCGGTGCACCCTACATTTTTCTTCCTAGTACTTCAAAACAAATTGTAATCAATTATATATGTAATTCCTAGGCAAAGCCCAGTCAACTGCAAATGACAGAAAACCAAGTCATACTAGCTGAAGCAAAAACAGGGGAGTGACTTCTGCAGCTGGAAAGGGTATGAGGTGTAACTGGAGAACGGAAAGACAAACACTGCCCGCAGCCCCCAAGGCTGCCGGGCTTGGACCTGCACTCTCCACAGAGCCAGGCTCTTTTCATCTCTAAACTCAGCTTGTTTCTCTGCGCCTCCTTTCCGCTATTGCAGGTGTGGTGGGATGCAGGTGTGGTGGGATGCAAGCATTCGCAGCTCCAGATTCCCACGCTCATAACTACTATGAAATAGTACTGCTACTGCGATTGGCCATGGGCTCAGTCACGTGCTTGCCCAGTGCTGTAGAAGGCAGGGCCCTTCCCTGTAGGTCTCTCAGAGTCACATGACCGGAAGGGGTTGTGCTACTCCTTAAAGGAAGCACAGGGAGGGGCTGCAGGTGCGATGTCTCTGTATTGTTCTGTGGTCTTTCTCCCAACAATATTTACAGGTATTGCCTAGCGCAGGTCAGCCACTCTTGTAGGTAATAAGAAACAGGAAGGGAAATAAATATATTAAGGCCTCGCTTACACCACAACTTTCACTGTGACAGAGGAAAACAGAAAATAAGGTAGTAAAATGTGTTCTGGAGAAAACCAGTACAGAAGATAGTGCATGCTAAGGAGACACTGTATCCTACAGGGTGGTCGGAGATGGCGACTTAGAAGATGGTGTTGGCGGGAGCCAGATGGTGACGAAGCTCCTACACCAATCTGAGGGACGTGAACTAAGTCCAGATGCCTGGACTGCTTGCTTGTGTGCCCGCCCATCTTTCTTCCTCCCTCCCTCCCTGCCTTCCTTTCTTCCTTCCTTTCTAGGTTTTCTTAAAGTGTTTTCTTTAGACTGCCCTAGTGGGGGCAGGGCATTTATTTTAAAATACAGGTTCCCAGACCTCTCTGAAGACCCACAGATTCAGAAGTCCCTGGGGTGATGCCCAAGAATCTATATCTTTAATAAGCTCTCTAGGGGATACTTATGCACATTCAACTTTGAAAACTAATATCTGAAGCAGTAGAGAGTTAAGAGAGTCCCTGAACAGGGAAGAAAGTAGATATCATTTGTGTTCTAAAAGGGTTAGTCTTGGAGGTTACCACATTGCGAATAGGCTGGAGGATGGGCAGTTGTAAAAGTCCCAGGGACAGACAGAGAACCTGTAGGTGAGGTGATAGAACAGAAGAGAAAGTTTAGGTGGTGGTAGATCACCAGGTTTGGCACCTGGTACAGTGTGAGAGTGAAGGAGAGGGAGCTGTTTAAAGGCTCCCTGTGCTCTGAGTGAGGTGCTGGCGGGGGTGGGGTGTTTGTGTGTGTAATGGGATGATTTACCTAGCAACAATGAACTGTGGGCATCACTGGCATTGCATCTCTTTCTTTAAATATTCTGTATCTGAGGAGTGATTTTATTTATTTATTTTTAAAAGATTATTTATTTATTTATTTGAGACAGAAAGTGAGTGTGTGCAAGCAGGGGGAAGGGCAGAGGGAGAAAGACAAGCAGACTTCCTGCTTAGCAGTGTGCAGTGTGCAGCTGGATCCCAGGACCCTGACATCATGACCTGAGCTGAAGTCAGAAGCTTAATCAGTGAGCCACCCAGGCACCGGTCCTCCACGCAAGGAGTGATTTTAGAGTCACGCATTATAATGGTGTCATTTGATTATTCAACAGATGATTTAAAAATTATTTATTGTTCCCTTTCCTCCTCCTCTTCCTAGTATTTTTTGTTTTGTTTTGTTTCTGGATTTTTACTTGAAAGGGGTAGATATCAACTGCTTATCTTTCTAATTTTGTCT
The DNA here is from genome assembly GCF_022355385.1 of Mustela nigripes. Lineage (NCBI taxonomy): Eukaryota > Metazoa > Chordata > Mammalia > Carnivora > Mustelidae > Mustela > Mustela nigripes. Next base: position 47,065,293 of record NC_081570.1, on the reverse strand, counting down.
CTGGTGTAATTCATTTGCCAAGGGAAATCATTAAGAAAGATCCAGCTTTATTTTTGTGACATAGAAGTGAGAGATGGTGAGTGATACTGAAGAGCTAAGGAACTTGATGGATTAGGAATATAGTGGCTGGAATTTTTGGTTGTTCTAATTGGATGTCTTGGGTAAAGCTGGTCACTCTGTTGGGGGAGATGGTTCCCATTTCCTCACCCCTGTTCAGAATTCTAAGAGATAAAGAGTAAAATTATCTCCATTTACTCTTTCCCAAATATTTAGTGGGTATGCTATAAGTAGAACTAGCTGGTGATTGGGTGTGAGGACTACATGAGATAATGCTGGTAAAATTCATGGCACTCAGTATAATCCATGTATTTTCTCAATCAAGGAGGCTGAGCAGGGATTATTGGCCTCATTTTATAAGCTCAGAGAAGTAAAATGATGCCACTTGGGTTCTATAATTTGTGTATTTTTTTGTCACCGGGTAGGTGAAGTTTGGGCAGGGTATCAGGACCTTAGTTAAACTGGCTGGAATTTGGGATGTCCTCCATTCCAGGGTGAAAGACAATATTAGTTTGAGAAGCCGAGGCAGCGGTCTGATCTTCTCCACCATGGTGGCCCTGCCCAGGCCACAGATGGCAGATCTTATGCTCATCAGAGACCAAATCTAAATTCCCACTGATATTTGTTCAATAGCTCAGACATGCTAAGGTTAGCTGTCTTATAAATTATGGAACAGATTAACCAAGTTAGGCCTGAGACATAAATAACAAAGCCTCTCCACCCAGTGACAGGACACAAGGCCAGAGGCAGCAAAAACACAGGAATTGTAGCAGAAAGGGAGACTGTCTTCCTCTTTCAGGAAAAGGATGATGGAGAAGAGGGTCAGGATGAAAATAGAGGACAAGGGGCTAGGAACGAGGGAATTCCAGGCCGAAGGGATGACAGAACAAAGGAAAATAAGCTCTAAGGAACAACCTCATTGACTCTTATGGTTTTGTGGAGACAGAAGCCTGGTTCACTGTTGGGCAGGATGACTTGGTGGTATCTGTGGGGCATCCAGTAGAGGTGGCCAGGGAGCAGCTGAGCACACATGTTACCACTCCACTGGGAGGGTACAGGAAAGAGCTAGAGCTGCTCTTATATATTTAATTACATACAAGACATGAGTGGTAGCTAGGACAATGGGATATCACCAGGTCAGAGCATGTGGTGGGAGGAAAAAGAGAGAGTTGGAGAGAATGCAATGCCAGCATTTGGTGTACAGGGCAAGAATGTTTCCAGCATGGAGACTGAGACAGGAAGATTAGAACCAGGGGAAGAACAGGCTCAAGCAGAACTTAGTGAGGCCTAAAATCTTGAAGGAGGAAGGTGCAGTCATTGCGAGAAGTGGGGAAAGAAAACAGGGAGAGAGCAGAGAAAAAAACAAACTCTGACCTCCCTTTCCTGGTGCCCACCAATCTCCCACTGGATGAATCTAGTCTGAAGTCAACCAGCAAGGGGTCCCAGTTGACGTCATTCACAAGGGCAAGGATATGAGTCCTTGCTGCCATCTATTATTACATACATATATTCTGGAGAAGATTGATGTTTTGAGAAGGTAGGAAAAAGTTCATGAAACGGTGTCAGGTGATACTGAGGTGATGGTGGGTCACAATATAGTGAATGTAGGAGGAGAAAAGACTTGAGTTCTCAGTAGACAGCATCTTGTTCCTTCTTCTTGTTTTCTTCTGAAGCCATGGAGTCACCCATGGTATTTCTCCTTCTCCCATATCCTGCTTCCAACACCTCAGGAAGTCCTGTTGGCTCTACCCTTCACATCCAGAAGGCTACTGCTTCTCACTGTCTTCACTTCTATTACCTCCTTCAAGCTGCCATCCTTGCTGTCCTTGCTTGGATTAGTTCAATAGCCTTCTACACGACTGCTGCCTTTCCTTGCCCCTTTGCAGTCCACTGACTGTCTTGCTGACACAGCGACCAGATGGGTCCCTCGGAAACGCAAGTCAGATTATGTCACTCCTCTGCTCAAAACCCCGCTATAGACCCTATTGCACTCAGTCAAAGTCAATGACCTACATGATCTGCATTCCCCCCAACTTTATCTCTGACATCACTTCCTACTACCCTTGCCTACACTTCCTCCCTCCAACTTCACTCACCTCCTTGCTGTTCTTCAAAAACTCTAGAAAGCTCCTACCCTGGTGGTTTTTCACTGGCTCTCCCTTCTGCCTAGGATATTTTTCCACCAGCTGTGTATGGGGTTGACACCCTCACTTCTTCAAAATCTCTTCTCAAATGTCATCTTCTCAGTGAGTACCCTGCTCACTCTAATTAAAATCACAACCTATCCAAGCTTCCCCTTCCCCACACTCCTGATCCCCCTTATCCTCCTTCCTTTGTTCTCATTGGGCTGTTTGTTAAGAGAAGTAGTTGAGACCACCCATGTGAAGTGCCCGCCAAATGTGCAATTCTGCACCTTCTGCACCTTCCAGTCTGGTTGGCCCCCTGGGTGAGAATAGAAAGGGTGGGGGTGTGGGAGGCCCCTCTTGACTGCTCAAGCTCTGCTTTGCTTCTTCACACAGCCCACAACCTCATTATCCATAGGCAGGAGCACAGGCAATCGCCTCAGGGTACTAGTCAGCTTGCAAAGAAGAGCGCCTGTGAGGCAGACAGGAGGCTGAGGAAGAGCTGGCAGCCAGCAGGAGGGGCCAGCCCTGCTCCCCTGATGTCCTCAACCAGATGGGAGCTGGGGCCACACAGCAGGACCCACTCTTCCTACTGGAGGTGTGTGGGGGGCGAGGTGTATTTGGTGGGGGGCTAAAATTTAGGGCTCACAGGAAGTTCCTAGTTTGCTCCTGTTCCCCAGGAAAATGCTCCTGCTTTTAGGGAAAAGTGTCAATTCTGAGCTCCTTGGTGACTCCGTCGGTTAAGCATCTGCCTTCAGCTCCGGTCATGATCTGAGTCCTGGGATCGAGCCACACCTCAGGCTCCCTACTCAGAGGGAAGCCTGCTTCTCTCTCTCCTTCTGGGTCCCTCTCCCCACCCATGCTCTCTCTCTGTCTAAAATAAATAAATAAAATCTTTTTTTAAAAAATTGTCAGTTCAATAAATGCTTATGCCAGGTGCGAGGTGGGAGTCTGATAGAGTCCCTGGCCTGAAGGAGCTCTTGGTTGGGAGCAGTGGGAGGAGAGCAGGCAAATGAACGCTGTCACTTTTGTGTTACCAGTAAGTACTGTGATGAGGTAAGCACACGCACTAGGACACGCACTCGGCAAAGGGGTACTCCTCCTCTGCACTGGGAGTGGCCTCTAAACTGAGTCTTAACTCATTCGTGCATTCATTCAAGCAGTAGCTGTGGAGCATCAGCCATAGGCAGGCACACGTTTTCAGGTGCAGGGGGGCACAGTCAGGAATCAGAGAAAGTTTCCTCTGATTTCAAGAACTTAGAGACCAGGCAAGAAGACAGATCTAACAGGTAAACTAAAAAATAAATGTCACATTAAAATCGTGTTTTGGTGAAAGGCCATGAAGAGAAATAGAAGGGACTTTTGATGGAGTGTTTATGGAAGGCTCTCTCCCATCCCCAGGGAGGAGAGGTTTAAAGTGAGAGCTGTACAATGCTGTTGAAGCAGCCCCAGGAGAAACGGAGGGGAGTAGAAGCCCTGGGGCAAGAAGAGCCTGGGAGTGGGAGGGAAAGGAGGGGCAGCCTGGAGGAGGCATTGTGGGCAGGGCAGGGCTCTGAGTGTGGATGGAGTGCAGGCCCTTCTACTGCTCTGAACGCACCCACTCAGATCCGTTAAAGACTCCATGTTTAAGCCACATTCAACTTGGCGCCTCCCCTCAGGCCTGGCAAAAGTCCCTACAGGTCAAGTCTCACTTTGTCCTTCATGGCTATGCACAGATATCGCCCCTCAGGGCTCTTCCCAAAAGCCTGCAGGCCAAGGTGGTCACGTTCACCTCTGAATTCCCAGCCTGTGGGTGTAACTCATCTGTCCACAGGACTGTCTCCCCAGCCAGGCTGTCAGGCCTTCAGAGCTGGGGCTGGGAAGCCCCTGGGTACAGAGTCCAGGGTTTAGGCCAGCTAGAGACTCAGTTAATGTGTAGGAAAAGGGGAGGAAGGTAGGAAGAGAAGAAGGAAGAAAGGAAGAGAGGAAGAAAGGAGGAGGAGGAGAGGAAGGAAGGAGCAAACTTCTAAAAAAAACATGTAAATATTTAACCCTCACCAAGGATATATTCAGAAACCCTTATAAATCCAGCTATTTGCAAGTGTCAATCTGGAAGATCTTATTTTTGCCACAAAAGTTTTCCCAAGAGCCATTGCTTTCCAGTCTTTATTACTTTTGCTTCGCTTCCATCACCAGCATTAGCTCTTGGCTTTCTGTTTCAGAGCCACACATGATTCACAGAGAAATCATTTTTTGTACATTTTTAGAATTCACTTCATGAGCATTACCTTGTAAACCTCAAAAGCCACTCTGCGATACGAATGCTGGGGTTCTCAAACCCACTCACTGGCAAAGCAAATGGCTCTCAGAAACCAAATTAATGATGCTGCAAAATGACAAATTACTACGTGTCATAGACCTCAGGGATCCCCAGAGAATAGTGCAAACAGAGAAAGTTAAAGCTGGAATGCTAATGGTGACCGCACTCACCTGGAAGGTATGGGGGGGGGGGCGCCTCTGGGAAAGACTTGGCAACTAGTTCCCCGCTCCAGATGCGGCTGGCTCTTGCTCACACTGGGCCACGGGTTTAGCTAAGTACTCGGTTACTAAGGAAACCCAAGTTGTCAGTCCTGAGCCATATGGGAATAATGGTGATTTATTTAGGAAAAGCAAGGTTTGTCACTTTAAGCTTACTGCTACAAAATTGCTTTTTGATTACCTCCCTCCTTATTGCATTGTCTTGTCACAATAAACTACAGAAACAAGTGGCAAGGTTAATAATTATGGGCTTCGTTCTTGTCACTCTCAGGGCCCAGCAAGGTCACGGTTGCAAGCCTGAGTGTGGCAGGCAGGCTTGTTATTCAACCTCCTCCCGTGGAGAAGAGGGGGGCTTCTCGCAGAGGGGTGGTGCACACCCACCTCTCTCCAGGAGCCTCTTACTCTCCACTCTCCATGATGCCAGGGTGCTTCTGGAGCCACAGAGTTCTTAAAATTCATCCCTCCCAGACCGAATGCAACCAGTTTTTCAAACCCATGCCATCTCCTCTCTGGTTGAAATCAGTCAGGCCTTTCCTTGCCATTCGAAGTTCACAGTTGGTGCTCTCAGTCATGAAAGCATAGTGACTAACTGCTAGGTGCCTTACACAGTGCTAGCCTTTCCGTGGCTTGTTTCATTTCGCCCTCACCACCACTGACAAGATGGACATCATTGCTCTCCTTAATTATGCTTTCTCTTCCAGGTCGGCATCACTTTCTTAGGCTGGCTTTCCCATGATTTTCTGGCTGCCCATATCTCTGGGCTCAAATTTTTGATAAAAAGGGAAGAAAAAGGCTCCCTTGACCTGGTCAGAAATGCCTGGTGAAGAATCCAGATTGGTTTGCCTTGGTTCAGGGGTCTCTCTCTTCATGAATTAATTTAGTCAGGCAAGCAGCATCTCAGACAAACACGTCAGCTTCCATTCAGATTGATTATTTGGAACGATAATCTGAAAATAGGGAGGCTGCTGTTTCTGTCGGGAAGAGATTCTAGGATACAAAATGATAAACGCTCATTACAGAGCCATATATTTCATTATCTAGTAGACATCCAACTCAGAGTCCTCCGGAACTAGTCAGTACCTGTTCTCTGACTCAGTGGGTGACCTCATCATCTGCACAGTGCTCAGACCCAAACTTTAGGACTCACTGTGGTTGCCCCTTCTTCCTCCCTCATGTTTAATATTAGACTGGTGACCATGTCCTGCTATGCCATTTCTAAAATTCTGCCCTAAAATTCTGGCTGATTGCCATTCTCTCTCCTTCACCCCCACTGCTAATATTATAACCCCATCCTTCCATTTCAAGACATAAACCACAGCTCCTAACTGGCCTCTTTGCCTCCATTTTTCTTCTTTATATCAATCAGGATCAGCTAGAAAATGGAAACTGCTGTAGGTTTTTCTCTAGCTTATTTAAACAGAAGGAATGTGATTGAAGAAATACATCCAGTGGTAAAGACTGTGTGTTTGCCTTAGAGCATCCTTTCCCCGTTTTTCTGCAGGATCTCATTATCCTGGGAGATAGCTGGATAAGGTACATGCACATCAGAACACAAAGAATCCCAATAATGGGTAGTTATTCCACTTTGGACAGCTCAAACTCCTTTTAACTTCCTTCTGTGGGGCCTGGGAAAACCCATACAGTGTGACTCCAATGGTTTAGCAGCAGTGCTCACTAAGCTTCCAGGATTTGTTCAATAGCGATGTGCAAGGGGTATGTCTTTGGGCTGCTGTGCATAGATTCTCTATGATATCAAGAAGAATCTCTTTTTCCCAAAAGGGAGATTAAGTCCCCTTCCCTTGAGACTGAGAACACTGATTATGTAGGCAGAGTACAACTTACATAGGAACTGGAGACTCAGAACCCAAAGTCATGGAAATAGGGAGTAGCTACCTTCTGCAGTGTATTGGCAATAGCCAAGCCCCAAAGAGCTCAACAGATCATAGATCTTACATCTTAGAACTATACTTGGAGTGAGCTCATAGTCAAAGCCTACTTACAAGGGGAGGTATGAGGGAACAATGGATTAGGCAGTCTTCCTAGACTTCACAATGGTTCTCTTGCTTGATCTCAATGACCTGTGTTGATGATATTGTAGGATCCACTTTTTTAAAAGACGAGTGAACTGAGGGTTCCTAATAGTTATGTAACTTGTGTAGGGTCAGTAGCCACTGACCACTCTACCAAGTGGTAGAGTGAGGTTTAAAGTCGGGGTCATCCTTGACCCTTTCCTTATTGAGGAGGGTGTGGAGACTGATACTGATACCCACAGTGTTTCCTCATGTACACATGTATATAATTCTCTTTTCAGGCTGGGGGTTTATTATTTTCTCAACTCATCCTTTTAGCATATTTTAGCATAGCATAAAGTTCTGGATCAAAAAAGAAAAAAAAAAGGCAACGGAACAAAAACCCTTCCAGGAATTGCTCTATAATTAATTCCTGAACTATGTGGACCCTGCTTTTCTATTAAAGACAAATTGTGTCTAGAGCATCAAAACTTGATAAATACCCTTCCCTTCCCCAGAATGTGGCTTTAAAATGTCTTCTGTCTTGTCATATAATGTGTTCAAATTAAAATAGCAATAATTTATTAAGCACCTCTGTGTGTCAAGCACTATTCCAAATTCTTTGTATGCATTTACTCATTTAATCCTTATAACAATCTTAAGATATAGATACTACTATTATCACCATTATTTTTATTTTTAAGACTTTTTAAGTTAAAAAAATTTTTAATCACTATTATTTTTAGATGGAAAATTGAAGCATAGAGTGGTTATTGCCCATCATTGCAGACTATAGATCTAGCATTTGGATTCAGGTCTTTTTATTTTTTTTACAGAGTTAAATGTTTAATCACATGCCATTTTGCCTGTGACTGTCTGATTTCTGGACTGGGGGACAAGGGAAAGTATGAAAGGGGCAGGGGACTATCATTCACTGGTCACTTAGTGGGTGTTAGAACTCTATAAAAGTGCCACATATGTTGTCTCACTTTATTCTTCTAGCCACATGTTACCTGCACACTCTAACTTCCAAGGGAAGCTAAGGCACCTTCCCTCTGACCTCTCACTTCTTTGCTAAGAGGGAACACCTCTGATATGACCCAAGAACGTTTAGGAGGGAATGTGGCATCTAGTGGTAGGAACAAAGGGAATATAAATGAAATATGTCTTGAGAAAAGGGGAAATGCTCTGTCTTAGATGGTCCTTCCTCAAGGCCAATGTTAGTCAGGAGCCCTATTTCTTAATAGTGTTTAACCAAAGAGAAGTTAATAATGGAATTGAATAGAAGTATGGGCAGGGTTAAACGAACAAGTAAATGATGTTGATGCACTCAGGGGCTAGCAATAGATTCACTACTTTCCTTAGGCCTTCAGGTGAAAAGGGAGGATGTTACTGGAGCCCAAGAAGTAGGGTTACCTGACAGGAGCTATAACGACAGAGGCACACAGGCACTGCCAGAACTTTGGAGCTGAACTATGGAGGAAGAGAAGAAGAAATACTGTCCTGACTTTTTTCTTGCTTTGGCTCTTCTGCCAGTGCTTCTCATTGACCAAACTCAACTAGAAGCTTAAGGGTAGGGAACTCTGGGGGTGCTGTCCTTGTGGGGCAGCCTCCTGGCAGAAGAATGGTGGATAGTGGATCTGCGTGAGTGTAATTGGCCAATGGAAAATAACTAGCATGGGGCTGAGGCTGTAAGATGAGTCTAAATCTGCCTCCAGATGGAGATTCCCTTTGCTCTTCCCTCTCTTGGAGCATACACAGATCACAGAAAAAGGAACTGGCATCATGCTTAGGCGATCAGCTCTATAAATTTGGCATGGTTCTTCCCACTGTGAAAATAATAAGACCTAGAGGTCTAAGATTGGGATGTGGTCAAGCAAAAGGCCCAAGGAGCAGTTATCTGCCCAAATTTCTGTCTGGTTCTTAAGACAGAACAAAAGAGGATTTTTCAGGCTTCATATGGACAACCAGAGAGTTCTCTGGGGTTGAAGTCCTGGTTAGTAGTGGACAGTATGTTTCCCTAGAACTTTGCCTGTTCACCTTGGAACAGGGCAGAAGTGGCATGACTGATAAGGTGAAAGAACACTTAACATCCAGAGGGGAGGTGAGTGGGGGTGGTGGTGAAGTAGGTGAAGGGGATTAAGAAGGTATAAACTTCCAGTTATGAAATGTGTAAGTCATGAAGATGAAAAGCTACAGCATAGGGAATATAGTAAAACAAACAAAAACCCCAACATCCATTTCACCCTCTTTCTAGTGTGCTTTCCTGTATGGCAGCATTTCAAAAGGTGTCCTGTAAGACTCCTTTCCCAGAATCCCTTGCAGTTGGGGTTCTAGATGTCTTTGGAGTTCAGCCAATCAGGATTGGCTTGTATGAGATTTAGAAGTGAGAAAAGCCTTGCTTCTAATACTCCTTCTGGAAACCATGGTTGCAGAGGCTGATTTATATATGGATGTATATATGGATGGATTGTCAAGATTTATATATGGATGTAAATATGGATGTATATAAATACGTATGAATTTATTTATTTTTCTGAAGCAGCACTAGCAGAGGCTTCACTGTCCACCAACCAGCTTCCTGGGTGTTAAGAGGCAGGGTGTCTGGCAGTGATGCAGACTGTAATAGGAACCATGTGGCTCTGCAGCTAGCAGTGTTAGAAATAGCAATTTCACAGGAGCAGTTTCCTGGCCATATTGGCTTCCTGACCATGGCCTGACCTGACCTGACCATGGCCCTGAGGGTAGACTTGGAGCTAGTGGCTTCTGGATGGTAGAAGAGGCAGCAGCTCTCTTAGAGCATGGGGCATTGTTTTGGGAGTTTATTCCTAAAAATTCAGCTTTGAGTTTGTCCTGAGCAGTCGGTAACCCTCTTGGATGTTTAATCTCTGTAATAAATTTTTCTGCCTCCACTAGGGAGGGTGGATATTTCTTCTGAAGCTGAACTTTGAAGAAAATAGGTGACTAGCTAACGTTAAGTGCTAACATTAGCTAACATACTAGCTAATAATAAGTGCTTACTATGTGCTGAATACTCTAAGTATTTTACATGAATTATTTTATTCATTCAGTTCTCTTGACAATCCTGTGTCCTAGGCGTCCTATTGATCCTTTTATAGGTGAGAAATCTGAGGGCTCCAGAGACCAATAACTTGCCCCACACTACCAGATTTTAAGTGGTGAGAAGAGGTATGCAGTGCAGTGTGCTTCTGGTGCCTGAGCTATCAGACCTTCGTTCAGTGAGACAGGTGGGCTGAGGATTCTAGGATTCCAGATCTCAAGCATCATCTCGTTTTTTTTTGAAGATATGATTAATACAACCCAAAAAGGTAGCAGAGATTTAGACACATTGTGTATTTGCCCAAGGTCTTGTGGAGATTGGGTGGTCGAGGTGGGATTCAAACACATTTCCTTGAGTTCCAAATCTATGCTATTGTCCACTTGAGTCTGTTCCTGCTGCCCACGACAGCCCTTCATATCTGCAACGACAGCTCCCATATCTCAGCGACTCTTCTCTGCAAGTGAAACATGCTGAGTACTTTCAGCTGTACCTCTCTGAGCTCTTTCTCCACCTGGATCACCCTCCCCTAGTTTGTGACTGTCCCTCTTCAAGTCTGTCATCTTGGACAGATCACAGAGTTCTCTCTGTGGTCTGACAAACACAGAAAAGCCCCCAGCATGAAAGCTCTTAATCTCGGTCAGACTCTTGAAGTTGAGAGGAGCAAATCTCTCTGTTGCCGCCATCTTCCCCCAAATGCCTTCCCGGTGGGACCCATTCACTTTGCCTTTAAGGAAGACGTGACATATATATTTCCACACAAATTAAGAGCTTTTTTTGCCAGGCCATTCCAAGCAGGCGGGTGCGTTCCGTCTCCCTTCCACTGCGGAGCTGGAGTGGACTTTTGAGGAGTTATTTATGGGCAGAATGCTAATTACTTAACTACAAATATGTAAATACTTTGAGAATAAATTCATCACAATATATTAGGCCTCACATTGTAATTAAGCTCAATTAGGTATTATTAGTGGTATTAATGTCATGTAGCTCGTGCTTATTCCTAATGAATATATTAACCCAGTCTTGCTGCCACTATCCATGTGGGTGCATTATGATGACGATGATAATAGACACATAATTAGAGCATTATTGCTTTGCTTGCAAATTGTGGAGAGAAATGTCTGTCTTTGGAATCTGAATCATTGGCCTGGCTAGATGTGTTAGATGTGGCCAGGGTATTGTGTAGTCTAGAAATGAGAGTTAACATCTTGGCATCCCTGTTTGTAGCTCTTCAAAGAGAGAGGTTTCTGGTTTTCTTTCATGGACTAGAGTAAATTCAATAGGAATGGAGTGTGGGGCTGGAAGCCACCAGAAAGGTATTTGGTATACCAAAGTGGTGAGTTTATTATTCCAAATCACAGCTGAGGAAAGGAACCAAGTCTGGACATGGAAACAGCAAGGGGCTGAAGGTAAGGTCAGACATGAGTCTGCATGGAGTTCAGGGTTCAAGGAAGGGGGAAGAAAGTAGCTCTCAGCTCTATCTTTATAACAACCCTGAGAGGTAGATACTAATTCCCCCAAATATGCAGAGTAAGCATCATCTCAAAGACGTCCACTAAAGTTGCCCAAGTTGTACAAAAATAAGTGACAGAACCAGCATTTGAACTCAGTTTGTCTGACAATAGTGCATAAAAGAACTCAGGGTAGGCCACTCTAAAAATTTAGGGCCAAGTAGACCATGATGTAGCAAGTATTTATTTACCAAACTTTAGTGAGTATTTTCTGTGAGCCCCTGCTCTGGGCTAGGCTTTCCAATAGACTCTACAAACACATATCTGAGGTGCTTACCCTCTGCTTCTAGAAGGATGAGAGAAAGATCAGATGGGCCAACACAGAACAAAGGGAATGATATAGTCAAGTCTTTACTCATGGTTTGGGCCTGGGTTGGGAGCACGTTGATGTTATATAGCCAAGTTTTAAATATTGGTTGTAAAGTTGGGTGTTAACTCTGAGTTGGAACAAGTTAATGAAGCCAGAGAGATGGCTGTGGTTGGAAAGAAAGAACCTCAGAGGCGATTTAGATATGTCCAACTCTGAAATTCTTTAGCAAAAAATTACTTGTGTTTCAAAACTGGAAAATGTCTTAGAGATCATCCACTGGCTTCATTTTACTGCTGAAATAACTTACCCAGGGTCTCAGTCAGGGTCCAGACAGTAAAAACACTTTAAGAATGTCTTTTAATACAGGGTATGGTCACACGAGAAAGAACCCAGAAGCCAAATGGGATAGAGAGGTAACCTAGAGACTGTCAAAAGCTACATTCCTTGAGGTTGGAGGGCAACAGGAGGAGGTAGCTTTATCAGAGGTCAGAAGCCAGGCCCATCCCTGGTAGGAGCTAGAATGTCAGGACGCTGTGAACCTTAGAACTCCTGGAACCCAGTGAAATGTGCAGTTAGGCTAGATACACAGCATCTGCGAGGTACGGCACCTGAGGTAGAGTGAGAGAAGAAATACTTGGGCTTTGCCCTCTTTTCTTATGCCTCTTTCCCACCCTCCTGTCTTCTCTGAGAGCATCTCAATGGCTACACCAACCAGGAAGCCAATAAAATGTAATTCCAGACATACGGAAAGGAGCAGAGAAAGGGTCAGGGAGGGAATCTGAAAGGAAAGGGGCAGAACCAGGAACAGAATCCAGGTTTTCGAATTTCCAGTATAATGTGTTTCACATTGAAATCAGAGCCTGGTTTATTCGTGAGCGATTCTTACCAACTAAGAGGGAAATAATGGTGGAGATGAAGATGACCTTAGAAATATTTGCCTATTCCTTGTAATATTTTATGAGAAAGTTTTCCAAGACCTTTCTCATAAAATATTTCCTCTAATCCTTACAAATTTTGGGAGAGGGACACTACTAGTCCTATTTTATAGGTGAAGAAATGGATACTAAGAGAGGCTAAGACAGCCTTACAGTTTCACACCTGATAAATAACAAACCAGAATTTGACCCCAGATAGATCTTACACCAAATCCAAGGAGCTCATGGAAAGAATGGAGGAGATGCTGAAATCCAGGGGACCCTGTGTTTGCGTGAGGATAGGGACGCAGAGCTAGGAAAGACAAATCACACTGCCGGCTGTTCTTCCAAAGGAAACCCTCTTGCATGGCTGACATTCTCCTGCTCCTTACAAGGGGCCACTAGGGCACTCGATGAACTCACCATAACCCCAGTATCCACAATTCACTGCAGTTTTCAAAGGATGCTCACAAAGAATTACATTTCATTTTTCCAGCCACCCCCAGAGGTGGTAAGGTTGGGGACAAATAGACAAAGTCACTGAAAGATGAAATGACTTAACTTGGAACTTCACCACCCTCTCGTGCACAGGCTTCAGCCAAGCTTATTTCTACTTTCCAAACAGATAATGGGCATTATTTATGACTTTGCATTCACTATTCCCTCTGCCTCGAAGGATCTCCTTCCTCAAAGAACTTTACTTGGTTAAGTTAGCTGGCTCCTCGTAGCTCCCAAAACAATTTGGTCTTACCTCTATTGTGTTGCTGTGTGATCATTTGCTCACTTATCCATCTCATGTCCACCCTAGTAGAAAGAGTATGTCTTAATCACTGCCACTTCCCTACATTGTGCTGAATAAATGAATGCATGTGCGCGGGCAGAGCTGAGTCTCAAACCCAGTTCTCCTGGGTCCTTGCCACTGGGCTCTACCGAAGCAGCACTTTTGTAAGCAGAGGAGGAAGCTGCTGACCAAGGAGCATACTTGGGGCTGTATAAGGTTGTATAAAGCTCTAAGCCATCTTTTTCCTTTTTTTTTTTTTAATATCTTATTTATTTATTTGACACAGAGAGAGAGAGAGAGAAAGAGAGAGATCACAAGTAGGCAGAGAGGCAGGCAGACAGAGACGGGGAAGAAGGCTCCCTGCCAAGCAGAAAGCCCGATGCGGGACTCAATCCTAGGACCCTGAGATCTTGACCTGACCCGAAGGCAGAGGCTTAACCCACTGAGCCACCCAGGTGCCCCTTTTCCCTTGTTTTTAACAGGAGAGTTCATGCAAAGAATTAAGTTATCTTCTTGAGACTTGAGTTTTGCTGAATTAGCAATCCCTGATCAATTAGACTGAAGGGCTTTCTCTGAACATGCCAGCTCTTGATTTTTTATTTTGCAGCAAAGCAGATGGTAAAAGAGCAAGGAAGTGGCAGAGAGTCTCAGGCACACAAGGGAGAACGGCAGAATTACAGGGCCCTGTGGGAGTTGGGGGTGGATGGGAGGGTGGGCTGCAGTCCAAACTGAGTCTTCCCCTTCTGACAGGGTGCAGAGCCCAGTTAGTTTCTGCAGGTGAGGTCCACCCCTGAGAGAGGCAAGACTGAAGCCACTGTGACAGTTTCACAGTGGGAGAGAACCCAGCACATAGGCTCTTCTCCCATTTTCTAGTTGAGGAAATGGAGGTGTAAAGAGGCAGAGTAACTCATCCAAAGTGCCAGTAACTCAGTTTCAGAGCAGAACCCTCCCAGTGACCTCTTAAGCATTTACCTGCACACAGGCCTCTGTACTAAGTGGCATCTGGGGCTCTTAGTTACCCAGGATCTATTTTCTGACATCTCATGGCAGCACCCTGATCTCCTCTGGAGGGGCTGATCCTTCTGCACTAAGTACCATCATAGTGGGTCTGTTAATCAAAGTGCCCTTCCGTCCCCCAGCCACCCCCAGTCAAGGGGCTGGCAAGTGAATCAAACACTGGCAACTGGATTTCCTTTTCCTAGAATTGGAGTATTGGGATATGGGGATTAAAACAAGTGAGAGACCCGCATCTAGGAGGCAGGGACCACCTTTGCATCCTACTTCCTTGGTCTGCCCTGGGCCCTTTCCTAGGCCAGCTGCTTCAGCTTTTCTTACAGAGCCTACGCTCAAATCCTTCTTTATTTGGTTACAGTGACCAGGCCCAATTTCTACTGCTTGTGACCAAAGGATCCTAAATGGCCCATTTTCCCAACCACTATCTTTAAGAATAGCCGGAAGGCAAGGAGAGGAAAGAGGATAATAACCCTTCCAAACGTGTGGCCCTTTCTTCATGGTGCCCAATAGTTATATCATGTGAGCTAATAGGACATTTAAACTTTTCTAGTAACTACATTAAGAAAGTACAAAGAAACAGATAAAATTTATTTTAAAAATAAATTCTATTTAACTTAATATAATCAAAGGATTATCATTTGCACATATTACCAGGATAAAAATTGAAATAATTTATATTCTTTTTTACACCAAGTCTTTGAAATCCTGCCTGTATTTTATACTTTTACATTTCAATTTGGATGCTAATTTTTCATCAAAAACATTTGATCTGTATTAAGATTTCATAAAACAGACAGTTGGCGAAAATAGATTCACACAACCAAATTGTGAATACTTGGATGTTTTCCAATAACCGAATTGAGTATTAGCTTTAAATTTAAATTGAATTTAACTAAGATTTAAGACTTACTTCCTTAGCCACATTAGCCACATTTCAAGTGCTCATGGACACTATAGTTAGTGGCTATTATACTGGACAGCATATCCCTTTACAGTTACTACCCTTATCACATTCTCCCACAACTGTGAGAGAAGAATTGTTACTATTATGAACACTATCATCATCAACATCATCATCACCAGTAGCATTATCATGCCCATTCTCCAGATGGGAAAACAGAGATTCAGAGATTAAATAACCTGCCTAAGGTAACAGAACTGGGAAGAACTAGGTTCAGGGCTTGACTCCAGATCTGTGTGAGTAGCGGTGCCCTGGCAGGGTCTCCGGGTCATTCACATAGGGATGGCCTTAAATCAGGCTTAAATCAGAGTACAACTGGCTGACACCAGTGTGCTGTGTGACCTAGAACCCATTGCTTGTCTTCTCTGAGATGCAATTTCCCTGTCTATAAACAAGAACGTGAGACTGCCTCCTCTCTGATTCCTTGCAGCTTTATCTACCTCTCTTTGAGGGCGTGCAGGTGGAAAATAGAAGCTAGTGTTTATGGAGGCTAAGCACATGCCACCCATGGTTCTAGACACTTTACTTAGATTGCTTCATTTAGTCCTCACAACAACACTATGAGGAGGAGTCTCTACTTGTACCCCCATTTAATACACTAAGAAGTCAGGCAACTTGCCCAAATTCATCAGTGAGCTGGTGGTAGAGTTGAGATTTGAACCAAGGCTATCTGGCTGTGATGGCGGGTGTTTTATCAGAGGCAGCATGGTATCTGAAATAGACTTGCAATGAGGGCAGGGCTTCTGTTTTACTCACCCCTGGGATCCTAGTGCCCAGCACATAGTTGGAACTCAGTAATTGTTGAACGAAGAAATGAATGACTAGGTAGGGAGGAAGAGAGAGCCAATGCTGGATGAATGTAGTTCTTGAATTTTAGGGTCTCTGGGGTGTTTTACAAGTGAAAGCAGGTATTTGGTATTCTAAATAAACAAATTCCTGAATGCATTCTTCTTTTTAGATGAACTGGAGATATGATTTCTGTAGCGGCTCCATTCATTTTTGTCTTTTCTCTAGCATATGCATGTGTCCCTAGGGTAGCTGGTGACTGTGCGAAAGCCCAGTGGAGCCCACACCTAAGTGGAAAATGGATTTCTTTTCTTTTACTAGAACCTAGATGAGGAGAATCATAAACGTTGTGTTGCCAAGTATTGTAACCCACACAACTTTGAGACAAAATTTTTACCCAAATTATTTCTGATATTAACTTTTAAAATTTTTTCTGATGTCCCTTTCCCATAGCCTAGATCTTAGGCGATAATTAAGTACACAAATATTTTGCCGTAATATGGAACAGCACTACACTTGGGATCGAAAGACCTCTTTTCTTTCCTAGACTTTCATATACTTGCTGTGTGGGTTTGGGCAAGTTTCTTCACTTCTTTGGTGCCTTCCCCCTCTGCCATTTTAAAAATGAAATGAAAGTCTAAAAGGTTTCTGATTTGTAACCCTCTATAATTCTAAGGAATTATAGCTAGTCATAGAAATAAAACCTTACTGCCTGCATAAAATTCTTTGAATATGTCTCCCATCCATCCATCCATCCATCCATCCATCCTCCCATTTATTTAAAAAACACGGAATGCTTCCTCTATGCCAGGCATCATTCTAGGCATTGGGGGAATAGAAATAAAAACAACAAAACAAAACAGTCCTTGCCCTTAACTGCTCCTAGTTTTAATGGGAAACTGAGAAGAAAACAGACAATTAGGACACAGTGGGGTGAGTTTACTGCTAGAAGATGCTGAAGAAGCACTAATCAGTAGTAACCAACCCAGTTTTGGGGTCAGGGAAGTCTTTTAGGGGCATGTGAGCTGCTCCTGAAGGATGAGAATGAATTAGGGAAGATATGGAAGGAAAGCATTTCAGGCAGAGGATAACGTGCACAAACATGGAGATAAATGAGAGATTCTAGAATCTGCCCAGATAGTTCAGAATGGCTGAAACATAAGGACCTGGGGCAAGCATCAAGAGGTGAGGTCAGGATAAGGAGCAAAGGCTAGATTGCCAAGTTTCAGTGTGCTAAACAAAAGTGCTTGTACTCAAAAATGAGTAGCCACTGAAAAAATTTTAGGAAAGGACATGACATAGTCAGATTTGCATTCTGGGATGATTCCTTCAGCTATAGTGCCGACGATGACCCATAGGGCATCTTGGGAGGCCAAAAGACCAGGTGGAACATTGCAAAAATAGAGTAGGAGAGAGATGATAGTGCCTGAAGTAGGAAAGAAGCAGTGGAGCTGGAGTGGATGGGGCAGCTCTGAGAGGTAAGGTCTGCAGCATGTGGGAGTGAGGGCTGGAGAACATCAAGTTCAGGTGTGGACCATGGGTGGACAACGTATTTTCCACTAACATGAAAAACGTGATGTCCGTTTACAATTCCATAATGTCAAAAGACAGGTTCTTCGCAGCTCTGACTGTTTTGTTTGGGGGGTGTTTCCATTCATTTAGCTCCAGAATATGTTCTATATTAAATACTGTCAGTGTAATTACAGAATGTGATACACTGTAATTATGCTCTATAATTACATTTTCTTCCATTAGCACCATGGCATTCTGGCTTAATGTAGGCCCCCAGCACTCTGGACTGTCAGTATAGCCCAGACTGCAGGGGCCACCCGGAGCACATACAGAATTCTCTTCCTCAGCCTTTGTCAGGTGGTACAGTGGTAATCATAGGGAGGCAGTGCAACATAATGGTTAAGATCGTGGGTTTTGGAAGCAGGCTGCCCAGAACTGAATGACAGCATTACCTCCTATTAGCTTTGGGACTCAGGCAAGTTACTTCATTTTTTGTGCCTCAGTTTCCTTATTTTTAGAAAGGGGACAATTGATTCTATCTCACAGAATTATTTTTAAGAATAAAAGAGATAATGTATGGTAATTACCTCTCATGGTTCTTGTCAAATTTAAGCCCTCAGTAAAATATTACACTGATGGGAAGCAATAACTAAAGGGGACCCTGCTCATCTGCAGACTTCTCGGGTAATATCTAGCCTCCATTTACATGGGGGAGATTTTAAGTTGCCAAGTGCTAAGCTATTAAGAATGATTGTTCTTACATCATAGAATTGTAGAATGTTCCTAAAATTCACCTAGCCCTTTCCTCTTGGGCCACATTTTATTTTTTATTTTTTAAAAGATTTTATTTATTTACTTGATAGAGAGAGCACAAGCAGCAAGAATGGGAGAGGGAGAAGCAGGCTCTCTGCTGAGTAGGGAGCCTGATGTGGGACTTGATCCCAGGACACTGGGTTCATGACCTGAGCCGAAGGCAGACGCTTAACCAACTAAACCACCCAGGTGCCCCTGATTTCATTTTATAAATGAGCAAAAAGAGATGCAGAAAAAATAACCAAATTGTCTTATAAATCATTAGCCTCAGAGATGTCTTAAACTCAGAATCCAGGACACCATATTCCTTGACTGAAGTTTTAATTTACTTGAATGTGTCTCTGCATTTTCAAAGCATGCAACATGCATTCTTTTTTTTTAAACCTTTGAATAGCATTTAATATTCTATTATTTTTAAAGACTTATTTTTCAGGAGATACTTGAGGTTTACAACAAAATTGAGAGGAAAGTAAAGAGATTTCCTATTATCCTTGTCCCCACACACGCATAGCATCTACAATTGTCAACATTACTCACCAGAATGGTCCATTTTTTACCAAGGATGAACCTACATTGACACATTATAATCACCCAAAGTCCGTAATTTATCTTAGGGTGTACTCTTGGCGTTGTACATTTATGGGTTTGGACAAATGTCTAATGACATATATCCATCATTATAATACCATGCACAGTATTTTCATTGCCCTGAAAATGCTCTGTGTTACACTTACTCATCTCTACACCCCCCACACCTTCTGCTCAGAATCACTGATCTCTTTATGGTCTCTGTAGTTTTGCCTTTTTCAGAATGTCATATAGTTGGAATCATACATTCTGTAGCCTTTTCAGATTCACTTCTTTTTTTTTTTTTTACTTAGTGATATGCATTTAAGATTCCTCCATGTCTTTTCATGTCTTGATAATTCATTTCTTTTTAGTACTAACTGGTATTCATTGTCTGGAGGGACCACAGTTTATATATTCATCTACAGTAGGACATCTTGGTTGCTTCCAAGTTTTAGCAACTATGAATATGTAGCATGCATTCTTTTAGTCCACCCTGAAGTGACTTTAATGATACTATCTCCATTTTATATATGAAGTATGGAGGTGTAGAAACTGAGTCTAGAAGAGATAAGTGGCTAGGATACCCATTTAGGTGATATTAGACCTAGAGCTTGAATCACCATGTCCAAAGCTCCTCCTTCATATTCTTTTCCTTTTCTCCATAAACGTGTACTGAGCATCTGCTCTGTACATCCACGGGGATACAAGTCCGCTTGCCTCTAGATACTAAAGAGGATATATGTACCTAGTACTAGTACTAAGTACCTACTACCTAGAACTAACAGGGAAGATAGGACGTGATAAAGGCCAGTTGGTACTACAAACCTGAATGTCTATGAGTAAAAGGGAGAGGGTGAAGTGGAGGGGAGGAAGGACATTGTTCCTTGGTGACTGTGCTAAGATATGACAGGTGACAAAGGGGTTAGAAAGTTAAATAGAACTCTTTTTGGTTTGAAGTGACAAAACCTAATTCAAAAGTGTTTTAAAAAAAAAGGGAAGTCCGGCAACGCAGCTGGTTCTAGGCAGGTGTCCATTCAGGCACTCAGATGATATTATCTTGCCTCTCCCTCTATTGCCATCTCATGACTCTGTTTTTCTTTACTTGACGCTATTCATCAGAATCATATCCTTTTGAGGGGCAGGCAAGATAGCCTGGCAGCCCCAAACTCGTGTCCTCCTAGTTGAGCTACACCAAGAGAATAGCAACTCCAGTGGAAAACTCAAGGGGAGACTCTGGATAGTTTAGCTTGGGTTATTGCCCATTTCTTAAGCCATCGCTGTGGCCAGAGTGTGGGTCATTCTTTGGGGACATAGCCTAGAGGTAGGGGTAGATGAAGGTGAGCCCATCTGAATCACATGGAATGGGTACTTCATAAGAAAGAAGGATTCTGTAAGCAAAAGATGGTGTGAAGGGGGCCTGAGAAAATCCAAACCCCAAATACCAACTATAGGAAATATTCTTGGGAAGAGAAACAACATAAGCAAAGCCTAGATGTGCAAAGGTATAATTCTTGTTGCTAGACATGTATGTGAACAGTACAAAACTGAAAGATAAGTTTGCAAAAGTAAGTTGGGACAAAACTGCAGAAGTCTTTAAGTGTCATGCCAAGGATCCAGACGTAGTGAGGATTTTCCCATGATCAAGCTCTCCAAAAAGGACATGGTTGGTCCACATCCCTGCCTTGCCCTCTCTGTTCCACATATGCTGAACTCTTCTAATTCTTGGAACACTCTGTGCTTTCTATTTATTCCAGGAAAAAACTGCAGTGTTTGCAGTTTCATTTCCTCTTCCTGAAACCATTTTCTTCTTTGACTGGAGAACTCCTGCTTGGCTGTAATGTCTCATTTAGAGGTCACTGCCTTCAGGAAGCCTTCCTGGGCTACCACCCACAGCTTTCTGCATACACACACTTCATTGTAGATGCCTATGTTGCAATTTCCCATGTATTCAGTGCTTATAAGGTGCCAGGTTGATAGTTTTTTTTAATCCTCCTTTTACATACAAGGAAATTGAAGCAAAGAGAGGTTAAGTAATACCCAAGTTATGTAGCAACAGAGTGGTGAAGCTGGTATTGGAACCCAGGGAGTCTGCCTTCAGAACTTGTGCTTAACCACTGTTTGAGAATGTGATATTCAGCACTGCATTCTCAGATTAATGCCGTGCCTGTTCAATACATATCTGTTATTTAGATAAAAGAAGGCTAGTAGGGTACCTGGGTGGCTCAGTGGGTTAAGCCTCTGCCTTCAGCTTGGGTAGTGATCTCAGGGTCCTGGGATCCGGTCCCACATTGGGCTCTCTGCTCAGCAGGGAGCCTTCTTCCTCCTCTCTCTCTCTCTCTCTCTGCACCTACTTGTGATTGCTCTCTGTCAAATAAATAAATAAAATCTAAAAAACAAAAAAAGAAGGCAAATAAATGAAAGAATGAATGGGATAGGAACGGGTGATGAGATCCCCATTACTAGAGTTATTCTAGCAGATCCTGGGGGCAGATATTAGTGTGGTAGAGTATATTATTGCATATTTTAGGGTGTAGGGTTAGATGGTCCTCAAGTTTCCTTTTGACTATGTATTTTCCTTTAGACAAAAAAGAATCTTTTGTACAAAAGATTTAAAAAAAGGGAAGTCCGGCAATGCAGCTGTGACCCAATCATGCTCATTCTTGGAGGAAATAACCCTAGCAGTAGCATGGAAGGTAGATTAAGATTGCAAATGTTTGGCTAATAGGTCACCACCTCGATCTACTGCTGGCTGTAGGACTGGGAAGGAGGACAGTTCTCCTCCATTATCAAAGAAAATTACCCTTTGACTCTTGGCCTATCATTTGGGAAGTTTAATCCTTTTAACTGGGTCTCCTTCTGAAAACAGGAACAGAAATGAGGTCACACAGTGGTTAGGAGGCCATTAGGGTGTGTGGGAAAGGGCTTTGGACTTGGAATCAGAGAAGAGAGTTTGAATTCTGTCTCTATTGGGAGCCTCAGGGTCCTCATCTTGACAATGCGACCAGGAATACCTGCTCAGACTATACCTGCTCACCTCTTCGTGAGGTGAACTAACATGAATGATGTTAAAAGAGCTTCTCAGATACAATGTGCTGTATGCACGGAGGAGATGTACGCACAGGTGGTGGCTGGAATCAGCTCAGATCCCCTCCTCCTGCCCCCCCCCCAACCTTCCTGGATTCTCCAGGAAGAGGTTGGGGTGGGGAAGACAGGAGAAAGGGCCATATTAGAAAGAAGGAGCAATTCCCCAGAATCATAAATTCTACCTCAGGACCTTAACAGACTGTAAAATTGTTATCTGAAGACTGGAAGTGATTTATCAAAAAATAAAAACTCCCCCTCCACTGCAGAAAGCATCCTTAAAGATCTTATATATGATTTCATAAAGCTGCATGGCATCTTTTCAATTCCTTCCCAGGGCCGGGTAGGCCCAGAGCCCAGCATGCTGATGAAGTGGAGGGGCGGCTGAGGCTTAAAAGAAGAGAAATCCAATTACTCTTGCCCTGGGATAAAGGAATTCTGGGGATTTGAGATCACTGGAGCATAATTGGAATTCTAATAAAGTGAATTTTTGGGGGGGTGGCGTGGGGATGGAGGTGGTGGGTGGGGAAGTAGAGGTTCCCAAGCCAGCTGTGGGAATGGTTCCAAAAGACTTTGTCATCAGACCCATATTTTGCTGCCTAGAATTTTCCATAATATGGATTTGCTGTGGGCAGACAGAGGCAAAATTGGGAAGGAAGTAAAGTTTCAAAGCTCACAGTTCCTTTGCCTGGGCAAGACTTTCGCTGAGGGTTGCCAAAAACCTGGCCAGAGCTCCCTGAACCTGGCCTCCATGTCTGTCCTTTAAAACCAAAAACCTTTGAATACAAGGTCTGGAAGGAGACGGAATAGTCTTATAATCCCATGAGGAAAATGAGATCTATGGAGAAGGACTGTTCCAAAGCCATATACTGAGGAATAGAATCATGGGACCTTCCATCCAGAAACTTACAAGTCATCAGTGTAATATCCCTCTATTCACAGCAAACACTACATTATCCCCAGACCTATTGATGCCTGGTTTCTATCTGGATGCATAACCCAAAAGAGAGCCTACGATGTCATGAGCTAACCCAGTGCATTGTCAGATAGCCATCCTGCTTGGCAATTTCTTCCTTGTGTAAGGCCACAAGTGGGCTCTACATGACAGCCAGTGGAAATGGAAATCCCTAGTTTTTTGTTTGTTTGTTTCTGAGCAGAGGTCTTCTGTCACCGTGTGCAAATGACTTTGGTTCTCTGAGGCTTAATTTTCTCTGAGGCTTAATTTTCTCAGGGGTGTAAAGGAGACTGTGATATAAATACCTCCTAGGAGAGCAGTGAGAATTCAATGAAAATTCCTGGAAATCATTTATTTAGCTTAAAGCAGACCTGATGCTCAACAAATGTTTCTATTTTTATGAGTGTCCGTAGAATGTGGGTACTTACTTTCTGTGGGCGTCACATGAGATACTCAATGTAAAGCACCAAGGAGATGCTTCCTCTCTCCGCATGGCCCACCTCTTCCTGCCATCGCCCCTGTGTACATCTTGGCCTCCATAGGACCCTCTAAGCTTCTTGAAGACAGGGTTTGTTTTCTAATCCTTTTCTGTGTTCCTCCAGGACTCGGCTTTTAGAGGGATTTCTCTGTGTGTGAAATGAGTGCAGGAGGTTCATGGGTAGACCCCTTCAGTCCCAGTGTTGGCCTCACCTCCGTGTGATGTCACATTCCACATGGTACCGCTGGAGGCTCCACGCAGGAGCTGAGTCTCTGTGTGTGTCCTGCAGTGACACTTCTCAAAACTCCCTTTTCTCCAAGTCCCCACTCCTTTCATCTCTCCAGAGCCGAAATTCTTAAATGCCCCAGTTTGAAATTATTTCTCTGCCCGCCCCCCCCACTTCTCATTGTAATATTAATTGATAGCTTCTTTTGTTTCTCTTTGAATGTCTTTTCTGTTCATTAAGTAGATTTTCCACTTACGTATTCATTCCTTTAATAAACATTTTGACAGGCTCTTCTCGGGGTGCTAGAGATGGAGTAAGGAACAGGATAAAGTTCCTGCTCTCCAATGGAGCTTATTTTCAGTGAAGGAGAGAGAAAATAAATAGAAATAAGTGACTGTTACAATTTAAAAAAGTAACACCCCTAATGAAGTAATGTGATATTAATTTGAGTCGGAGGCCAACTCTAGGTAGTGTTCGGGGAAGCCTTGCGTTAGGAGGTTATCATTTGAATTGAGACCTTAACGACAAGGATTTAATCACATGAAATTTGTGGGAGAAGAATATTCTAAACAAGGAGAAGAGGAAGAGCAAAGGTCCTGAGGTAGGGGTGATCTTTTCTGTTAGGTCGTTTGGTCTGAAACTTGAGAATGCTTGGGAATCACCTGGAGGGCTTGTTAATCCACAGATTGCTTGCCCTGCCCCTGGACTTTCTGACCAGGTGGTGAGGGAAGATGGGACTGGAGACATTGCATGTCTGACCACTTTCTGATGCTATTGCTGCTGCTGGACTGAGAACTCCACTTGGAGAACTGCCAGTCAGAGAGACAGAACATCAGTGCGGATGGAGCTGAGGGCATGAGGAGGCGAGTGGTAGGAACGGAGGACCGAGAAGCAGGTGGAGGCCAGATCCTGTAGGGTTTTGTATGACATAGTAAGAAGTTAGGATTTTCTTTGCAGGGCAATGAGAAGTCAAAGGTTTATTGAAAGGTCTTGAGTAGGAAACTGGCTTGATTTTTTAAAAATATTACTTTGACTGCTCTAGGGAGAGTGGATTTCAGTGGACAAGAGTGGGACCAGAGATGTGACAGGAATCTGCAGCAGGCCGATGTCAGCAGTGTCTGGGTCCGGGATGATGACTGGCAGACCTCAGAGGGCTCGCTGGCTGGACTTGGGGCGGGACAGGCTTCTCCACTGCGGCACTGTGGACACTGGGGCTGGATAATTCTTTGCTGCAGGGGCTGTCCTGTGTACTGTCCTGTGCTTCACAGCATCCCTGGCCTCTCCCCACTAGAGGCCAGTAACACCCCCTTCCATCTGTGACAACAGAAAATGTTTTCAGTCATTGTCAAATATCCCTTGGGGGAAGGGGCAAAACCACCCCTGGTTGAGACCCACTGGTGTTAGGGATTCATCCCCCTTTCTTTCATTTATTTAACGAACATCTATTGATACTCACGAATATACGGGTGATGAGGCTGTTGTGGGTGCCGGTGTCTGGCTGTGAACAAAGCAGACCAGAGCCTTGTCACGCTTCTGGTAGTCAGCAAAGAAAAGAGGGGGGTGTGCCTGTGTGCGTGTGTATGTGTGCGTCAGAGGTGAGGGGTGAGGAAAGGCCACAGGGCTGCTGTGGTGTTTGAGCCCTAGCCATTCTCTCAGATCTGTAGCACAGAAATCTGACAAAGACAGAAGCATCCCTGGGGAGTGGAGCCAGGGAGAAGTTGAATGTACAAAGAAAACATCATCTTTAGCCTGTAGGGGATGCAGGGTGGGGGGAGGGGGGAGAAGAAAGGGGGAAGAACATTTACATATTGATAATTTTGTCAGGCAGGCAACCGTGAATGAATTTCTGGAGACCAGAAATACACAACAGCACTAGGTCAAAATGTCACATGTCTCTCTTTCTCTGCCACCAGCAGTGATCACATTAGCTCACCTGCCTGGTGCCAGGCACTGTCTCCGGCACTCTAGCTGGACCATCAGGTAGCTCTCATTTGATATTTTTATCTCCAGCTGAGAAAATGGGTCCAGAGAGGTTAAGTAACTTGTTAAAGTTCACACAGTTGGTGAGGAGCATGGTCAATCTTCCCACTCCTGAGCCTATTGTATTGTCATTAAACTTGGCCACTAAGAATCATTTTCGTTGGCAGCTTCATTGGGGTGGGAGGTAGAGATCTGTGAGATGGCGATGGAGGGGATTCTACGATCTTTCATAATTATCTTGGAGCAGAGAGAGAGAATCAGAGCAGGTGCTGGAGGAGCTGACCTTGAAGGCCACGTCTCCTGAAGAGCCCAGGGCCAGTGGGCCATTGTCGTCGGGGGCATATATTTCTAGTGCAATTATCCTGTGCTCCTCTTACAACTCTCTCAGAAGTTCCTTCCGTGATCATTAAAACTGGCTCTGGGCTGCTGCTTTGAAAGCGGCCGGAACCGCCCAGGGCTGGATCATGTCCTCGTTAAGCAGGGACGGCCTTCCAGGGACTTCAACAGGATTTCTGCCTCGTTACAAATTGAGGGAGATGCGACCGGGGCTCTGCCAATTACAGGTGGGCACCTCTCGAAAGCGGTTGTTCTCTTCTGCTTTCAGAGATCCTAAGATTTCCGGCTCCATTTAAACTCAAAGGCAATCCTATGTCTCCTCTGGTCTGTCGCTAGCCCAGGGGTCACAGGAGCCAGAGCTGAGAGAGGACAAAGCAGCGAGAAGTCTTGGAGAGAGGAGTCAGAGTGGTTCTCTGACTTAGGGCTTGATGGTCTTAGGTCTGCAGACTTGCTCTGCCATGACTTTACACAGGTGCGTGACCTCTCTGTGCCTCAGTTTCCTTTTCTGAGATGACCAGCACAGTGCCTGGCACTTGGTAGCTCTAAAAATACTGTGTTCCTGGGGCTCAGGGCTAGGGACACTCTCCTGAGATGCGATCTGCTCTTTCCCAGGGTCATGGTCGTCAGCCTCCTAGAACAAAGCTAAGGGTGGAAAGGATGGGCGGAGTGATTTGAACAGAGCCACATAGTCCTGTGAGAGATGGGGCAAGTCTCCTCTGAGCCTCAGTTTCCTCATCCCTAAAGTGGGATGATAACGATAGTATTCGTGCATTCATTCATTCATTCATTCATTCACTGTGCTCCGAGTGTGCTCACTCTGCTAGGCTCTGGAGTACAAAAGTGAACAAGAGAGATGACGGGCCTTCTTTCAGGGAGTTTATACTCACAACAAACAAGTAGACACAGAATAGATTTATAAATCATGCTCAGTGCTCTGAGAGGCTTAAAACAGTGTGATGTTACAAAGAATACTTGGAAGGAATCTTCTTTATCTAGGGTCGTCTTGGAGGTGACATGCATGAGCCCCATGGTGGGAAGGAGCCAGCTATGAGGAGAAGGAAGAGTATCCCGGGTAGAAGGAATGGTAACTAAAAAGGCCCGAGATGATCACAGGGCCTGGCACGTTGGAGAGCAGAGAGCAATGGCTATTACCGGGAGGGCAGTGCGTAAGTACAAGGGGCAGTAGTGTGAAATGATGGTGTGTAGGACTAAGTGCAATGAGTTGTATGACTGGGGCTTTATTGGTGGTGAAGCGCTGACCATAGGGAGGCAGGATGATCAATGTGTCAATATGGCGGGAGAGCCTGCTAGGCCTGGGAACTGGAGGAAGAAGGAAAAGCAAGCTGGAAGGGATGAGGCAGGTGGCAGGGAGGCAGGATGGCTGGGAAGCTGTTCCCTGGACATCTGCTGTCTTCTGGGCATCGTGCTAAAGAACATTTCTTCACACGTCATCCACCCAGCCACTCCAGGCGTTGCAGATGAGGAACTTAACAGTTGTGGGGTTTAGTGACTTGGCTTGGCTCATAGACAAAGTTCCATTTGACACTAGATTCTTAGGACCCCTGAGAGTGTGCTCCCAACTTTGATGGTACACTGTTTCCTACTCAAAGCCATGGCTCTTGGTCAAAGGGAGGCTGGCTCTTCCTGAGAGTCCACTTGGGCCGGACACTTTTCTAGGAAGCCTGTGGAGGAGACAAATCAATCCAGGTGGACTTTGGAGCTGACAAGGGATGTTGGTCATGCTGGTCACCAGCTACTTTGGGGCACCGTGTAATGATCATACAATTGGTCTCTGTTACTAGAAAGATGAGACATGGGGAAGCCAGGACTTATGTCAAATACAACAAATGGCCCAGCCTCTCCACTTCGTCTTGCAACAGTCCAATAAAGCCTTGTCTTTCCACAGGAATCCACTGCTTGTGAAATCAGATCTCTGAAACACGGTGTTTTATCATGCACTCTTTGGGTACACCTTGTACCTAAAAGAGGCTCTTAGAATCTCAGGGCCTGGAGGAATTGATGTCTTATGCATGTATTCTGTTGACATGCCTTCCCTTCCAAGTAGGTCACTCAGCCAGCTTGCTCAGTGCCAGTGATGGGGTTCTCACCACCTCTCTGGAGGGCTGCAGGCGTTGGCCCTGAGAACGTTCTTTATATAAAGCAGAAGTCTGGTAACTACCTCCTGTTGGCCCTAGTTCTGTTTCTGAGAATTCACAGAGCAAGTCTAGTCTCTTTTTCCTGTGATAACCCTTCCAGAGTTCTTTAGAATCTTCTCCAGATTCCAAGTTGTTCCTTAATGTAGACTTGGGTCTCTCCACTGTCCTATCTACAATTTAGGGGTAGCAAAAAAAGAGTTGAGATTCTGGAGTTTTTAGTCATGTGTGCCTGATCAAGTCATTGAAGTTGTGTGTGTGTGTGTGTGTGAATGCACATTTGTAAATGTATATGGAGTATACAGTGGGGGGGTGGGGGGTAGCAGCAGCGGAATCTGAGCACCTGGGCAGCTATGGAAGCCTTAGTCTATGCTCAGAGATGCCCATCCATAATCTGATCTCATCCTCACAACTCTGTAGAAGTGATCTCACCACCTCTCCCTCTTTTACCCTTGAGGAAACAGAGACTCAGTGTTTAAACAGCTTGCTCAAATCACACGTCCAGTGGCAGCACTTGAGTTTAAAATGAAGCCTCTCTAATCTCAAACCCCTAAAATAATAGTTAGCATCACTAAGGGTAGGATTCTACATCTGTAGATGAGAGCCATAATGATGCCTTCTTCTTGACTTCTGGAAGGTAGAGAGGATGTGGTGCAGGGGAAAGTCTTATGAAAATCCCAAAGCACTGTAGTATTTTACTTTCTTTTCTTTCTGTTAGTCTCAATTCTCCAGAGAGTTGAGAAAAAGTTTTTTAGTAATGTTTCTTTTGGTTGCCAAAAATAGACCACAATTTTGGTGAGCTCAAGCAAAAATGGAGATACTTAGAGGTGCAAGGGAAATTTACAGAATGCAAAAGACTTGATCAGCCAAGCCTCAGAAGGAGCAAGGACCAGGGGCAGTCTTAGGACCTCAGCTGTGGGAATTCTTTTTTTTTTTTTTTTAATTTTATTTAATTTTTATTTGACAGACAGAGATCCCAAGTAGGGCAGAGAGG
Source organism: Mustela nigripes (assembly GCF_022355385.1). Taxonomy (NCBI): domain Eukaryota; kingdom Metazoa; phylum Chordata; class Mammalia; order Carnivora; family Mustelidae; genus Mustela; species Mustela nigripes. The sequence continues at coordinate 47,036,154 of NC_081570.1, read as the reverse complement.
CAGGCAGAGAGAGAGAGAGAAGCAGGCTCCCTGCTGAGCAGAGAACCCGATGTGGGGCTCGATCCCAGGACCTTGGAATCATGACCTGAGCCGAAAGCAGAGGCTTTAACCCACTGAGCCATCCAGGCGCCCCAGCTGTGGGAATTCTTATAGTTTGTTCTAAAAGTCTTTTGACACAGCTCAACTGAAGTGTATCCCAGTCTGTGTCTTAGGCCAAAATTCCCAGTTCCTGCATAGCCAAAGTGTGGGGTCACATGGAATGGACATCACCACTGGAGATGCATCCTGAGAATCAGAGACTGATTTCATGGCTAGAAAGTTATTGTGAGCTGGGAAGCTTGTCCCCAAGAGGCTAAGGACATGAGTATTCTCGTGATCTTCCAAGGCATTCTTCATGGAGCAATATGACTTATTGCAAGCCCCAATTATTTTGTTTGTTGTTTACCTTCTCCACTAGCATGTCAGTTCCTATAGGAAAGGAAGCATGTCACTCTGTTCACTGTTTGTTGTTGTTTTTTAAAAGATTTTATTTATTTATTTGAGAGAGAGGGAGAGTACTATTTATTTGAGAGAGAAGAAGATTGAGAGACATCATAGAGGGAGGCCAAGAGGGCGAAGCAGACTTGCCTCTGAGCAGAGAGCCGGATATGTGGCTTGATCCCAGGACCCTGAGATCATGACCTGAGCCAAAGGCAGACACTTAACCGCTGAGCCAGCCAGACGCCCCTGTTCACTATTTTCATATCAGCTCCCAGCAGAGTGTGTAGCATGTGGTGCTAACTCCATAAATAAATGCAGAAAAAAATGAGTAAGTGTTTGAATCTGGACACAAATGAAGTCACCAGTTTTCTCTCTCCTCCTCCTCCCCCCCCCCTTCAGTGGTTTAACTGACAAATAGTTACTGAGTGCTTACTGTGTGTCAGTAGCTGTTCTAAGTTTTGGGATACAGGTTTTGCTTTTGTTCATATCCTCTGTCTCTCTCTTTCTTTCCCTCATCTCTCTCTCTCTCTGGGTTTCTCTTCTTCTTCCTTTGCAGACAGACTTTCTTTGTGCTGCCAAAAAGAAGGCTCTCTGTGACCACTGATTCAAATTCTTTTATCTTCATTACTAAAAAAAAAACCAAAAAAAAAATCCCCCAAACCCCAAGAGACATTTTTTAGGGCGCAAGAGGACTTCGATTGGCCACCGCAGTATCACTCACTGGGCCAGAGGAAAGGAGCACTGTAATTGGCTGGTCAGGGTGCCAAAGTCGAGGACAGGGGCAGGGCTGGCCCCAAATTGGCAGCCCTGCTGGAGTGCTCTGACTGCTGTGGGGAGTAGTGGCTCTTTAAGGGAGCTGACAGACCAAAACAACAGATGTCCACTCCAGGAACATATGAACACAGGGCCTTTCTCATGCCTGATGCCACAGTATATGCTCATCTTCATTCGTTCTCAGTATATGGATTCCTCAGTGTAATCAAGACTCCATCAAGAATTGATCATTACAAGTGTTGCCAGCTGTGGGCAGAACATTTATTCTATTTCCTTTTCTAGGACTTGGATATATAAGTCTGTTCAACCGATACTCAGCAGGAGCACCTGCTATGTCCAGGCACCATGTAAAAAAAGCAAGAATAGAAGTACAGACAAGAGACCCCCCCTGCCCCCCCACCCCCGCCCAGCACACCGGTAGCCTGAACATGGGGTATGGTTAGGGTTTAAAGAAAAGATCAGTTACAACTACTATCTTACTAAGACAGGAGGAAAAGCAATCATTTCTGAAGATGTGGAAGGAAAGAAAGAAGTGATATTGAGCACTGACTCTGTGCTGAGTTATGTTCTAGGTGCTTTCATGTATCCATTCCCTCACTGAATGTATCCATTCCCTTACCTACTATGTGTCACACCTATACACATACTGTTTCAGATGCTGAGACACTACTGTCAGCGAACTGAACAGATTAGAAATCCATGCTTTTGTGAAGACCACTTTTTTTTGTTGTTGTTGTTCAAGACTGCAATCTTGTGGGGAAAGACAGATGTACGTAAAATAAATAAGAAAACTACATGGTCAGGTAAAGGCCACACATACCATACAGAAAAAACAAGAGAGGGAGCTAGGACATGCTGGGCAGAGGGGTTGCTGTTTTAAATTGGGTGGTCAGAGAAGGTGACGTGTGAGTGAAGGCTTGGAGAAGGTGAGAGGTGGGTCTTCAGGATGTCAAGGGGAAGGGCTTGCAGGCAGAGGGAACAGCAGGTGTGAGCCCCTGGTGGGGAAGCCTGCGTGGAGTCTTTGAGAGACAGTAAGGAAGCGAGTCACTGGAGGGGTGTCAAAGAGGGAATGGGGGGAGCAGACAATGAAGACACATACGGAATGGCACAGGGTAGACGGTGGGAAGATCATGCTGGGCCTTCCAGGGCATGGGAAGGACTCTAGCCTTAGCTTGGAGGCTTCTGAGGAGAAGAGTAACCCACTCTGATTCACAGTGATCACACCATTCCGTAGTCTCAACGTCCCTAAGAGCGGTATTATTGGTCCCAGTCTGTGATGAAGAACGAGAAGTAGAGAGGGTATGTAACTTCCCCAGCATCCCCCTGCTTGTGCACTTCAGAGATGGGCTGCCAAGTCATGTGTTTCTGATAAGGACGCTCTTTCCAATAGACCGCACTGCCTCCTAGTCTTTGCAATCTTATTTTACTCTGGTTATAAGATTACAAATCCACCTGGCCTGTCTTCATTTTGGCTTTTATACATTAATTTTATATAACAAAACTTTACTATTATTCTCCCAAATATATCTAAATAATACTCCTCAATTGTGAATGTCAAATAATTATATCTGTTTCATAATATAAAATTATAATTAAGGCAAAATTTGTTTTAAAGCCTTTGTTGTATACACATGCATCATTTAACACTAACTCTGAGGTTCTGAGGTGCCTGGGTGGCTCAGTGGGTTAAGTGTCTGCCTTTGGCTCAGGTCATGATCCCAGGGTCCTGGGATTGACCTCTGCTTCTGCTCTTTCTTGGCTTCCAGAGTCTGACTACAAGAGCTTGGCTCTGAGACTCACCATTACCAGCTATACAAGCTGGGCAGGTTCACTTGACTCGTACAAAGACTTGGTTTTCCCATCTGAAAATGGAGACAGTTGCCCTTTTCTCATCTTTGGCCCTGAAAGCACATAGACCTTAGAGCATCCTGACTCTCAAACGGTCAAACTGGCCAAAGAGGTAAAAGGCCCTGATTCCATCCCTGGCTGTGTAACCTTGGGCAAGTCATGGGCTCTCCGTGGACCTGAGTTAGGAAAGTGCTTATCTGTATCCCAGGGTGAATCTCTGTTCTGGCTGCTTCACAAAAGTTCGCAAAACAAACAAAATGCATTTTTTTTTTTGCGTACTGTCAAATGCTTTATGAATGCAAACTGAAGACTCTGAATGTTCAGATGCATGTCTATCTTCCATGCCTACCTTACTTTCCTCAACTGTGAAATGGGACTAGTAATGCCTACACTGCACAGTTGTGATGAGTTGAGACGGTGCATGAAAACCCAATCCCAGTGCCTGGTACTTCGTGGTGCACCAACACCTGGCTGTCCTCCTTTCTTCTTTAGGTTTTACAAAGCAGCTCACCCCCTTTCTTTTCCCATTTGGTCTTTAGCCCGCTTTGGGGATTAAGGCAGCTTGCTATTACATCCATTTCACAGGTGAGGAAGCTGAGGCTTGGAGAGAGCAAGGGACTCAGCACAGTTGCACAGATAATGGCAGAGGAAGACCTGGAAACCTGCTATCCATTCAGCCCTTCACAGCAGGTCAGGAGATCTGCTCAGAAGCCAGCCTCCCTGTGTTTTCTAGCCTTGCGTTCTGCATGGTAACTTGTACAAGTTAGTCCACCTCTCGGTGCCTTGGTTCCTTGATCGGAAAGGAGGGCAATTATGCCTGCAAAATAGCACCTGCTTCACAGGGTAATTGGGAGGATTCAACAAGGTAACGCCTGTGACACTTAGCAGGTGCCTCAGACTTGGTCCTTGCTCTGTGAGTGTGGGCTGTTCTTTTTTTTTTAATACCTGCTGTACCCAGATACAGACCTGGGGCAGAAGGCCCTGTGGTTAAGGCTAGGCTCTGCCCCTCTTCTAGCTGCTGTGGGACTTAAGCTATGGAGCCTCCCTGGCTTCTGTACAGGAGAGTGACAAAGCCTATCTTGGGAAGAGTAGAAATTGTATATGCCGAGCATTATCTGTATAATGCTTGGCATATGTGGATACTTAAGAAATGGAGCAAGTGGGAGCTGGGAGGAGAAAAGATTTTCCAGGAGGAAGGGGCAGCAAGAACAGTAGTAGGGAGGTTGAAACAGCCTGGCATGCTCTGATGCGTCTTTAAGAGGAACAAGGTGTGGCAGGAATGAAGAGGAGAGACACAGAAAGTCCAGATCACAAAGGACCCTTGATCCCCATCCTGTGTCTGTGTAGAGCCCCTGAATGCTTTTAAGCAAGGAAGGTAGGACCAGCATTCCCTTGTCTCATTGTCATCCTTGTAGCTGTGGGGGATGGAGTGGCATTTGCGTGCCTGGAGGCAGGGCTCACCCGAGCAAGCGAGGGCTGCGGGTGAGAGCTGATGGTGACGGAAGCCAAGGCAGCGGACTGGGCAGAATGGAATGGCTTCTATGACCACTAACCACAGGCTGGTATTTACTGAGGGTTTAGTATAGGCCAGGACCTCCCTGTTTCATGGGCTTTGCATATATTAGCTCATTTAATTATCATAACAACCCAGTGCGCTAGGGACGAGTGTCATCTCTCTGTTATAGGTGCAGAGATGGAGGCACAGAGAGGCTAAGAAAGCGTGGAGGCAGAATCCTGAAATTGAAAGAATCCTTTAAAGGGATAAGGTGCAGGATCCGGCATGGAGGGAAGGAGTAGGTGGCCTGCAGGTTTCTGGCTGGGGTGGTGGGCCAGAGCCCAAGCGCCTGGGAGAAAGAGTGGGCTGGGGGAGGAGGCCGGAGCTGTGTCTGTGTTGAAGGCACACGGGGCCTGTGTGGGAGGCAGTGGGGTATCTGGAGTGGGGGGAACTGGCAGAGGGCTCTCCTGCGTGTGGAGGTTTGGGCTTCGCCACGATCCCGGAGTCCTGGACTGAGGGAGGGAGAAAAATGTCTCTGGGAAATCCGAGGGGCGGAGGGAGTCCGGGACCGTAGGACCTTCACAGACTCTTTCTGTCTCCCAAGTCCAAGCCATGCGTCCCAGTGCTGGGACCCAGAGTTCAGGAAAGGGTATGGCTGTGGGCAGGCTGCGTGCTTCTCAGGACCACCGATTTCCTCTTGCCGGGGGGGTTAACACAGGTGCACAGGTGAGATGGCCAAACAGCCAGTCCAGCAGTCCACATACGTTTTGTGCCTGGGCTGTCTGGGTCCCTCTCGTCTCACTCAGTGACTCCTCTCCACCCCTGAACCTTGAGTGCTACCCACGGCTCAGCCTCTCAGCCCCCCATTCCCACCTCTCTTCGATTCTCTTTACCTACTTCTCTCATCCTCACTTTCTGTAGTTCCTGGCTGCTTTTTTTTGGCCTCTGTCCTACTGCTGTCTCTTCACTTGCCTCTCCTTCTCCCTCTTTCTCTACTTCTCTCTCTCTTCTCTCTATCTCTGTCTCTCTGTCTCTGTCCCTCTCTCTCTCTCTCTTACTGGATCTGCCTCTGTCTGTCCCTGTCTCAACTCTTCTGTCTCTTTTGCCTTCCTCTGTCTTTCTCTCAGTCTCGGAGTCTTTCTGCTGCTACTCTCTAATGGTCTCTGGGGTGCTGGTTTATTTATTTATTTATTTTCCTCTCTCTCTGTCTCTGTATCTCTTGTTCTCTATGTCTGTGTGTCTCCCTTTCTCTCTCCCAATCTCTGTGCTTTGTGTCTGTGCCTATCCCCCTCCTCACTGCCTCCATGTTTTCTTTCTCTCCTTTCCCTCTCCCTCCCCCTCTCCTGCCTCTAGGAAGAGGGCAGAGATCACCGGGTAGGATTGGAAGTCATTAAAAGCAAAAAAAGGAGAAAGGGCTCCTTTTCTCCTGCTTGCCCCTGGGGAATGCCTAACAATGAGAGACACTTTGGTGGGTAATCGATAGGAACAAGATGCAACTAGATGTCTTTGTTGGGCAGTGGCAGCAGGCAGTTCCCTCTGACCGGAGCCCCTGGGAATGGCTGGCCCCTCAACGGGGCTCAAACAGAGTGTATCACAGTGAAGCGACCTGAAGTGTGAGCCCAGCACATCCTGACCCCTGGGGCACTTCATTTCCATCACCTCCTCTCCCTCCCTCCCGGGCCCTCCTCCCCCTTGGTACTACATCCTGAATATCATGAATAGAAAGAGTCTCCAGAATGGGCAGGGCATAGATTATAGCCAGCGTAGCTGTGGGGTTGGCTAATAATCCGTCTGGAGCTGGAGCAAGAATCTTCATCCTTCTAAGCCCAAATATCCTTATGTGTAAATGAGGGAGACTAATACCTGAAATCCGTTCGGAGCAAGGCAGCTAGTGTTCTTTTTGAATAACAAATCTGATCAGTGTCTCCTGCACTCCAACTCCCCACAGTAAGGATCACACGTGTCTTTCTCACTGCTGAATCCTAGCACCAAGCTGACGGGAGGTGCTTGGTAAGCATATATAGTATCAAACATAGTAGGTAGCCCATAAATGATTGCAGATGAGTGGACCCGACTGCTTCTACATCTAAAATACTTGGCTGGCTTCTCCCTTCTTCTCCTGCCTTCCCAAGATGCAAGCCCTGGGCAGGATTCCAGATCTCATATTTCCTGCCCGGGTCTGTCTTCCTTTCCTGGTTTCCCTTCTCCCTGCCTGTGACCCTCAGATGTTAGGGGAATGAAGAGAGAAGACAGTGAGTCACAGGGTTGAAAATAAGAACACTGGTCTCTTGGACATAAAAAACCAGCAAAGAGTGCACATACAGCAGCAGCCTGGACTTAAGCTGGAAAGTTAAGGAAGAGACCTTAGAGATCATCAAGTCAGCCCCTCCACCTCCCATTTTACAGATGACCAAACTTCCCAGAGAAAGGGAATGCTTGCCCAAAGTGGGAGATGTGGTGCCCCTGTGATGGAGATGAGTAGATGGATAAGAGTACTGTAATCTCTCAGAGCTCTTCAAATATTATCTTAGGTTTTTATACCTACATAGCCTTATGCCTTGGTCAGTGTAAGCTCCACTGAACCCCATTCTCCATTCCAGTCTTAAGAATGGAACTCACCAAATCTTCCCTATCCTCCTAATGTTGGGACCCATTCCTAGCCCTTGGCCAATGGAGGCAAACAGGGACTCTCACTTTTGCAGAACCAGCCCAAAGCAGCTGCTTGCTGCCTGGTTCATGCCTACTTATTCTTCCAGATTCAGCCTTCCCTGACGCCTCTCATTCTAAGGTGTGTCTCCAATTTTCTATGCATATCTCTTCTTTGTTTTCTTCTAATCAGGTTGATGATGTTTTATATATATATATATATATATATATATATATATATGGTTACTAGATCATTTGGTAAGTACATAAGTGTATATACATATATATATATACACACATATATACATATATATATATATATATATAAAATTAATCGATTTTGTGTGTATAATTCAATGGGTTTTGATAAATATGTGCAGGAGTGTGACTACCACTGCAATCAAGATACAGAATACTTTTCATTCCCGCAAAAAGTAACCCAATATTCTGTGGTCAAATCTCTACCATAGCCAGCCCTGTACAGCTATTGATCTGATTTCAGCTGCCATAGTTTTGCCTTTCTAGAAGCTCTTATCATTAAGAATTGTTTTGTATCTGGTTACTTTCACTTAGTATAATATTTTTGTGATTCATTAATGGTGTTACATGTATCAGGATTTCTTTCCGTTTTATTGCATTAAAATGGTTATTCATTCATTCCAGTACCACTTAATTAAGCAACCATTCTGCCCCCATTATATGAATGCACTACGATTTAACCATTCATCTGATGATGGACATTTGGATTGTTTCCACTTTTTGACTTGTGAATAAAGACTCATGTTCTGCTATTGACTCTTATTCTGCTATGAACATTAGTGTACAGTTCTTATTTTATTTCCATATCCTCTCATTTCTCTTGAGAAAGTTCTCAGGGGTAGGGTTACTAGATCATTTGGTAAGTTCATATTTAGTTTTCTAAGAAACTACCAAATAGTTTCCTGAAGGGCTGGGCCATTCTCCATGAGCACTAGGAATGTGGTGAGAGTTACAGTTGTTCCACATCTCTGCCTACACTTGGTACTATCAGTCTTTATTTTTAATCATGCTGGGGGCAGTGCTCATTGTGGTGGAGATGTTGAGAATCTTTTCCTTGGTGAAGTATCTATTCAAATCTTTTGCCCACTTTTATTAGGTTGCTTTTATTCTTATTATTGAGTTGCAAGTATTCTTTTCATATTTTCAATACAAGACTTTTATGGTAAGTATGTTTTACAGATGTTTTCTCTCACTCTGTGGTTTGCTTTTCAAGGCATATTCAATACTATTTATTTCACCATGACCAGACCCAAGGTTTATTGACTATCTGAGCCTCAGTTTTCTTACCTATAAAATGCTACTAAAATCTATGTGCTTCTTAAGAGTTTTGAAGATTCAAAGAGAGACTGAATAGATAATGTTGGGCCGGTGGGCTTGGGAGTGCAGGAGGAATAATAGAAACGACGACCGCGGACCGCGGACCACCGGGGCCGCTGTCTTCCAGCCTCCTCCCCACCACTTTCCTTAGCCCTTGACTCTCCCTCCAAAAGGATGTATGCCCAGGTCATGTCTCCATAGGTAACCCGATACCTATGCAGGAAACAGAAGTATCAGGACACCCCACCCCATACCCTCTGATCACTAAACACCCTACCATATAGGGATGTGAGCCCATGCCCTACCTTGGCCCGATAAAAGACCCCCGCCAACTCCCTCCCAGTGCGACTTCCCCTACTCCCCTTTCCAGAGTCGAGGAACCTCGCCCGAGGCTGCCCACCTTCTCCTGTCATGACTTTCCTGGCTCCCCTTCTCCTGAGCCCTGAAACTTCACCAGAGAGTGCCTTTAATAAATCTTGCCTTGTGCCTACCTCGCCTGATGTTGTGTTTATCTCGCCTATAAAACCTTACAGATAACTCATAGCATAATGCCTACAGCTTGAAAATCCTCGGTTAATTATTGTTTGATTTTTATTCATTCCATCTTTGCTCACTCAGAAAGTTCTTTTCGGTTATCACCTCAAAGTAATGACAACTGGTAGATGGAAAGAACTGTCTAGAGTTCAGGAAAACGGTTGGGACTAGAACTAAATCTTTTGAAGTAATCAGCATGTAGATATCATTTGAAGACCTGGGGCTGGTTGGGCTGACTACAGAGACTCGTGTGTGTAGTGAGATGACCACAGCTGGAACTCTGGCCAATCCCAACACCTAAGGGATCCTAAGGGATGGGCAAAAGAAGAGGGATTTATGAAGATAATGAGACTGTCGAACTTGGGAGGAGGAGGAAAGTCAAGACAGAACAGAGTCATAGAAGCCAAGGCAGGGATGAGACCTAAAACATAAGGAATTACTAAAAACATCAACTGCTCTAGAGGGGTGAGGCCTAAAGAAGGAAAGTTTGGATTAGCCAAGACCAGGGCATCATTACCGACTGAGCTGTGCTTTCAGGGGAGGCAGGGCAAGAAGTCCAATGATGAAGGGTTGAGAAATAAACAAGTGATCAGGCTTCAGGAGTATCAAGCATGCACTCCATCGCCCCAGCCCCACATTAATTTTGATAGAAGTGAGGAGAGGAGATGGTGATAACAGCTTTCATCAGAGGGTAGCAGTTGTGGAGGGAAATTTTCTTTTGATAGTATGGGACAGGCTGAGCATGTTCTTGGACAGATGGGAAAAAAACAATGGAGAGTGAATACTTGAAAGGACACAAAAGAAAGGGGTTAATGGAGAGTGTGAGTCCCTGGAGGAAGATATGGCATCCAGATCACAGGATTAGCCTGGAGTAGGGGAGTCAGGTGGCTTTATACTGTGTCAGCCAGCTGAGCTGGAACAATGTCGCCTTTTACAGTTTTGTTAGAGTTGGCTAGGAGAGAAGTTTCCATGTAATTTGGAAGACACAAGTGAAGCAGTAGCCATTACTCTCTGAAAGTCATTGTGGTTAAATGGGTTGAGATGTGGGTACATGCAGAGGTGTAGGGGAACACCGGCTTGTTCATCTTTGCAATTTCCTGGTGGGAGTTAAATGCAGAAAATGTCAGAAAATTTCGCTTGTCTTTACTGCCCTCAGTTCTGTGCTTAGCTCTTCTTCCTGCCTGGCTGGCCTGCTCTCCAACATCAATCCCAGACCCACAGTCAAATGCAGCTGCATCTTCCGAACAGTCTTCCAAAGACTTCTCCATCAGCTTTCCTTTGCAGACCCTCTCCAGCAACTGGGTGTGCCCCACTTCCCATATTCCTTTATGAGCTCCAAGTTGACCACCCATTGGATAGTGACTTTTATTTCATCACCCAACTCCCCCCTTTTGGGATCTTACTTCCTAGATTCTCTCACAGTTACAGAATATGTTTTTCCTACAGTACATCTCTTATTCCACTATACTCACAGAATTTCAAGCTTCCCTGATTGAACCCCGACTGATATTGGATGGCTGGGGCACTCTTATTCAGATTGAGGGATTGAGCGAAGGCGCTAAGAGTGGGTGCAGAAAAGGAGTAAGGGAGTGGATGTCAAAGGAATTTAGGTCACATGGTCTTGAGGTCATATGAAGATGTAGGAACCAGGTCAACTTCAGAAAAGGGTTAGGGTTAGCATAAAGCTTGAGCCTTGAAAAAGTTGGAGAAGCTCTAGAAAATGGTGTGTAATAGGTAGAATAACGAGTTGAAAGAACCCATTGCTGGACAAGGGAAGAGGTTGGGAGGCAGCTGGGAGGAATGTCAAGGTTGGAGGCTTGAATTCTAGTCCTGGATCTCTCCCTCATCAGCCTGGTAGCCTTGGATAAGTCACATATTTTCCCCTCTGTGGCTCTCATTTGCTTATTTGTACTCCTCCCTCCTCTACTCTGTATTCCAGGAAATCACATTCCCCAAATTTCAGGTCAGGTTCCAAACAGGCCAAGCCCATGTATGGAACTAGTAGAGGACTAGATGGGGAAGAAGGGAGGAAGCTTGGGTATCTGCCACCTGCAGTCCCACAGAGTCCCCTCCACAGCTCTGACTCTGAGTAGCTTCTTCCTCAAGGGTCCAGCTTCCGGCTAGCCAGAGGCCCCCTTCACAGTTCTTGCTCTAGCCAGAAGGCCTGGAAATGGTAGCAATCTCTGGGTTACACTTCAGCTCTTCTATCACCCATGTAGTGAGGTCTCTGTAAAAAAATCTTTTCTGTTTGAAATATGAGAGTGGATTCTGTTTTCCTGCCTGATGTATTCATCTCTATAATGGCTCTGATACCGCCCACCTCCCACGGTTATTGTGAGATAATGTTTGTATCCTATGGCATTTGGGGAAAAGTAGTAGGAGCTACACTCTTAACTTAGGCACCCCTCTCTGGGGTAGCTGCTCCTGCGTGAATCCCGCTCTGTGCAGACACTTTTCACTTGTTATGCATTGTTACTGCATACCACATGACCCTGGATGACTTAGCTCACTCTATGTGCCTTAGTTTCCTCATCTATAAAATGGGAGGCTCCATGTTATAGAATAATTGGGTTGAGATCTTACACATGAAGTGCTTGGAACAGGGTCTGGCACATATTAACTATCAGTAAGTATTAGCTATCATTATTACAAATTTTAGCTGCTATTAGTGCTTTTTAAAAATTATTTCAAGAAGGCTCAAGAAAACTGAGATTCAGTGAGGTTACATACCTTGCTCAGGGTCTCAGAGAGAGAAGGTTATAGGCTTGATCTTACGTCACTCAGACCCCAAAATTGTGCTTTTTCCTTTGGTCCCTTGCCAATGCTGGTTACTTCCCGCTGGGCAGACAGAGGGCCGTAGCAGCATGCTACATCGAGCAGCTCTAGGCTTCTCTGCTCCCTTTCACTTCCTTTGTACAGCTTCTATATTTAAACCTGAATGAAACAATGTAGGGCCCTAAGAACAGGACGGACTCGATCCTGGTAATAAGTCCCCTGAGGGCCCTGGCTAGCAGAAGGGCAGCCTGAGGTTCACAGAGGAGGGCAGCCGCTGGCCAGGGAGAAGGCATCTCTGCTCTGAGAATCCCTCCACCACTGCTCTAGGAGCTGTGTGCATTCTGGAGGCTTTTATTACCAACAGGCAACACTCAGCTTGGGTCTCTCCTCCCCCAATCCCTCCTCAGCCTAAAATATATTGAGCTGTGATAGAGACAAAGTGTATTTTCAGTCCTGCTGGTCCTCAGGGAAATGGCTACCATGGAGAAGAGCCGGGGAGCTACGAAGGACTTTGAACCCTTCTTTTAGCACCGGCCTCCCCCCAACCCAGTCTTCCCAAGTGCTGCTCCCTCACAAGCTTAGTGGTCACACCTGCTTCAAGGCTGGCATTGACCTGAACAACCTCCTCTGTGGTTCTCTGCAGACCATTCATTTTGTATCTTTGGAATTCAATTTGTACCTGTAACCCATTCTTCCCTCCCCTGCGCTCCCCCCCACCCGCCGCCAGCACTGGGGTCACTACTCTACGGACTGGAGAATACAAACAATGGTCACAGTAAACCTATGCAGTTTAACATCTGTGGTCTCATTTGAGCCTCTTCTATTAGGTAAATGCACCAGACAGACAAGGAAGAGATTGAACCTCAGAGTGGTGATGTAATCCACCCCAGGTTATATCAGAAGAAAGAGGTGGGGCCAGAACACAAACCTCATGTGACTGACTCCAGAGCCAGAGCTCTTAATCCTATGCCACGATGCCTTTGAAATGGTTGACATTAATTCAGATGTTAAAGTTCTGGCTTGTTTAATAGGCAATTCTTACTGTCCTCTAGTACTCCATTAAAACAGGGGTTGGCCAAACAACTAGAAAGCCCATGTTTTCATTAAGGGCTCATGACTTCTAGTCTAGATCCAAACTTTGAAGCGCTATTAGGGTCTCCTCTGCCCCCATCAAAGGTACCGTAAATGTTTGTTGATTGCTTAATATGCACATGCCCTTTTCATGCACAACTCATTGTGAAATGGAGATTACGTTGTTGTTTTGAGGTTAAGATCATAGCAATTGCAGAATCCACGCTAGGGCTTCTCCAGGTGTAAAAGTGACTTAAAAAATATCTGGCTCTTCCTCCTGTGTCATACTGCATTACATTCTTTAATGATTCTGAAGGAAAAGTTGTAGTGAAGAACCTGAGAATGCATTTTAACACTTCTTTTGTTGCTATAATTAACACTTGTCAACTGGGATTGTATTTGGCTGCATTAATACAAACCTGACCACAGAGGCATAAAAAAGTAGTTATTTTTCCTAAGGAACAAGAGTCAGATAGATGATCTAGAACTAGTGCAACTTCTTGAGCAAATACTCAAGGATCCTTCTAAATACTCAATCTCCTTCTAGCTTTCTGCTCTGATATTCTAACTGCAGTTGACCCTGAAAAACATGGGGGTTAGGTGCCTGAGACTCCCATGCAGTTGAAAATCCATAGGTAACCTCTGATTCCCCCCCCAAATTAATTTCTAATAGCCTACTGTTGACCAGAAGCTTTACTGGTAATAAACAATTGATTAACATATTTTACTGGTAATAAGCAGTTAATCAAACATATTTTGTATGTTCCATGTATTTTGTACTCTATTCTTAGAATAAAGTAAGCTAGAGAAAAGAAAATGTTATTACGAAAATCATAAGAAAGAGAAAATACATTTACAGAACTGTCCTATAAAAATTTTTCATTTAAGTGGAACCATGCAGTTCAAACCCAGGCTGTTCAAGGGTCAACTGTATGCAACTTTTGTCTTTTCTGGTTGCAAAATGGGTGTCCTGGATCTAAGCATCAAGTCTGCATTTCAGGCAGGAAGAAGGGTAAAGGATAAAAAACTATATGACTTTGGAGTCTGCTGCTTTCTATCAGGGAAACAGTAAGATTTTTGGAAACTCCACTTTATAGACTTTTGCTTGTATCTAATTGGCTGTAAGTGGTCACATGGCTACCTATGGCCATAAGGATGTGACTACATGGCAGCTAGTAACCTGGCATCCTGAAACAGAATCAGAGTTCTGTTAGTATGATAACAAAAGCTGAGGAGATAGGTGCAAAATCTTGCAGTGTTTCCCACCAGTTTGCATGAGTCTGTGCAGTAATGACCCATATAACTCCTTATCTTGATCTAAGTTTTTAATTTTCCAAAACCACTTTCTTGTGCCTTATCCCTTTTAGTCTCCCTTCATGAAAACCTTTTAAAGTAGCCAGAGTATGGATTACCAGGAGTTATGCAGGTAGAGGAGAGGGGATGTGAAGCAGAGAAGGAAAGAAAGCCGGTAAAGTGTGCATTATCCAATCTATTACTTGTGTGGGAGAATGGAGCATTATCCCAGTGGGAAATTCTAGGATCCACTGTGGAACACCCACTTCAGAGTGATTTCACCCAAGGTGCAAGAGAGCTATGATATTTATGCACTAACTTCTGTTAGTCCTTACTTGAAAGGTACTTTTGGAGGCTGCGAGCTTCCTGGTATTTATTTCTGCCTGTCCACATGTGGACAGAGGAATTTTCAGTGGCCAAAGAGAGCCATGAAGCAGAGTTTTAGGGGCTGGCAGTTGGATGGTGGGCCGGTCTCAGTGGAGATGATAAGGCTGAGGCAATAGGTCTGTATACTATCTAGTCCACACTTGGGACTGCCTGGGTCCCATTCAGCCCAAGTTGACTGTGTCTTTTTGCTGATTCTTCAAGAGTGTGACCTATGATCATTCTAAAAGCAAACAGCTGACCAAACAAAGCAAGCAAAAATCCTACAACAGAAGGGTCAATGGGATATAGAGTCTCTGCCACCACAGTTGTCATTAAGGTCATATTGGTAATTATCTCCCTCCTCTTTATGCTTTCAAATTTGACTTACCCTTGGCTATTACTTGTTCCTCTATAGCATTTCACCAGTGGGGTAACCTAGTTTCTCATCCCTGAGGTGTCAGAACCCTTGGTTACCATTCTTATCAGGCTAGTATTGCTGTAATTGCACATTTATTGTTATCTCTGGTCATAGAAGTCTGAGAGACGTCCCAGTAAATCTTCTGAGTCCCAGACATACTCCTTTACAACACTGATAGGTAGCAGCAACCCTAGCTCCTCATGATAACCATGGTCAGTCATTGCTGCCAGCACAGTAACTCCTTTTAAAAATCTTCTTATCTACTGGCATGAAGAGTTCAAAATACCAAGAGAGAAAACATTTTGTATAAGTTCCCCAGGTGTGTCACTGGGAGTGATGGTGAGAAAAGCCATTCCTTCTATACATTTCTTATTGGATCCATGTATTCTACCTATGAGGCACGCAGCACCCTGTACTGATTTTTGGCTCAAAATAGAAAGTGTGTCTAGGAGGACAGTACTCTGACACTGGAACGTGTCACCCCCCAGCTGGTATTTTCACTATGCCTTTACGAGTCTTTTCAACATTCTATCAAACCAGCAGTGTTGGAAGCTGTCATATATAGTAGTATATCAGTGGAGCTGATAGATATAAATACCAACTATGGTCTTTGCTCAGTTAAAGAAACAAGGGTAGTAGCAGCTATGAGGATTTTCTTCCTTGTTTGTTATAAATACACACACACACACACACACACACACTCATAAACACACCCACACATATTTATATTCACACATTGTTGTCTTTTTTCTCTTTCGTTCTCTCCTTCTTTCCCCTTATTTTATTTGTTTATTTATTTTTTAGATTTTATTTATTTATTTGACAGGCAGAGAGGCAGGCAGAAAGAGGAGGAAGTAGGTTCCCTGCTGAGCAGAGAGCCCGATGCAGGGCTCCATCCCAGGACCCTGGGATCATGACCTGAGCGGAAGGCAGAGGCTTTAACCCACTGAGCCACCCAGGCGCCCCTCCCCTTATTTTATATAAGGATTAATGGTGATTAACATTACAGTGTTACAATGTCGTCTTTACAGAGCATTAGGAAGTAACTGTGACTGAGTTTGAGATATGAGTTAAGTTCAGATATGTGGAGCACGGTGGGTGCAGATGCTGGGTAGCCAAAGGGGAGGACTGTGCTGTGCTGGATATAAAACTCTTATGGTCTCTTAGCTCCTCAGACCTATCTTTTTTTTTTTTTGCTCCATTTTGGGATACCTGGACCGGGACTATGAAAATACATTTCTCTGTTCTTTGCTGGCTTCCTGTTAGTCTCTGCCAGACTGGAAAGCTGAAAGAGGGAGAAGGATTTCCTGCTCCCCGTTTGTTGGCTCTTCCAGTTAGGCTACCAGCCTAACGATTGCTTATTACCTTGGAAGCAAGAGTTGATTTCCATGGCAGTTTGTTTCAGCTTTCAACCCCTCTTCATGCTCCTAGAGCCAGCCTCTTCATCCCTTCTCAGAGTCAGCGGGCCCAGAAGGGCTGTCCTCCCCTCCTCAGGGGTTTGAATCCCAGTGCCTGCATCACAGAGCATTAAAGGTGTATTCAGAGGTAAGACTCAGTACCTTAGTAACCTATGCATTCTACCTTTTTTTTTTTTTTAAGATTTTATTTATTTATTTGACAGACAGAGAGAGATCACAAGGAGGCAGAGAGGCAGGCAGAGAGAGAGGCAGAGAGAGAGAGAGGGAGAAGCAGGCTCCTCTGCTGAGCAGAGAGCCCAATGCGGGGCTCGATCTCAGGACCCTGAGACCATGGCACGAGCCCAAGGCAGAGGCTCAACCCACTGAGCCACCCAGGCGCCCCTATGCATTTTACTTTTGAAAACATGTCCTACATGTTTGTCCTTCAGAAATGACTCTTTTCTCCCGGGTCATAAAGTGACCCCAGAAAGAAGACAGACTTCTGCCTCTAGGACTATAGATCTTACTGAAAGCAGAAAATACTCTATCCCAGCATAGTTCAATGGGAAGTGCCAGGGGCATTTCAGGCCTAGGGCAGGAGAAAAGGGCTGCCCTTAGGCTCCCCAGTGCAGCAGCAGAAGAGAACAAAAGGGCAGGAGAAGCCTGGATGCCATTACCTTAACCCACACACAGTCTCAAACAAGCAAGTGAGGTGGTGGTCTATGCTGACCTTTCTTTCCAGCTGCCTGGCAGGCTTTCCTCTGGAAAATGAAACTTTCCACAGTGTCTGTCTTAATTATGCATGGACACAGTTGATTTGCATATCCAAATACTCAGGGCTGTGGAGCGAACAAATAATTGCTCTTTGGTGGTTGGCTGCAGAAGAATGAAAAAAAAAAAAAAAGGCAAGACTTCCACCAAAGTCCTCTAGCCTGTGTACTAACCTATGATGGCCAGCTTCCCCTAATAAAACTAATCCCTGTGCATTCACATCCTGTCTTCTCCATCTGTAAAAATTCTACAGGATCCATCTGAAGTGCCTCAACCTTAAAGCTTTTTCCTCAAATCCACACAGATCTGTGTGTGTATATGCATGTGTGTGCGCATGCACACGCGTGTGTGTGTGTGTGACAGAAAAAGAGAGAGAAAGAGAGAAAAACCAGGAGACAGAGCCATGTTATTCTGGAATTCTGGAAAGCGTGTCCAAAGGGGATCTTAGGATTTGACTCCTATATATGCAGCTCTTGTTGGATGGTGCTATTTTAAACAGTTCTCAGTTGGGAGGCTGGCAGCTCTGATTGCTTTTCAAAGCCCTGTCTTTTATCACCGTTTTCTTCATGCATAAATCCAGGCTGTGTCCCCACCTTCTGTTTCCTTTCTGTCTTTGAGCTGAGAAGTAAGCAAGATGCTATTTAGTAGCTGGGCTGGAGGGGGACCGGGTTGCTTCGGAGACATTGTTGGTTTAATTGACTTGTGTGCTTTTGGAGGAGTTATGTTCAATCTGAGTTGTTTCCCCTTAACTAGATGTTGCTCGTGCCCTTTTTTTTTTTTTCTTGTTGTGTTTCTTCTTCTTCTTCTTCTTCTTCTTCTTTTTTTTTTCCTTGTCAGATACAATCAGCAGTGGTTCTGATGGAGTACAGGCCCAGCTTTGAAGGAAACAGTCTTTCTTCTCTTTCCTGAAATTAGAAGGAGGTTCTCCACACTTCGCCGCATTTGGCTGATGGCTGAACTTCTTAATTTTTAGCCGTTCTCATCCCCAAGGTCAAGCTTAGCCAAAGCTTCCCATTCGCACATTTTCTTGCTCCCCGTGCCTCATCTGCACAGAGACAGTTAAGACTCCTGAGGGGATCCTTTCAAACAGGTGTTTATATTCTTAAATTTCTAATCTGGATATTTCTGGAAACAGATGAACAGAGCCTTTGAGTTCAGCTGAAAGGTCTTAGCAGCAGGGAGTGGGAAATTTACCTGCCGAATAAAAGACTGAATTAAGGCTTGGCAACTTTCAGTCAATAGAGGAACATAAGAAACTGTTCAGCACAGTCCCTGACACCTAATTGGCCTCATAAAAGTTTATGGGTAGAAGGAAAGGAAGGAGACTGGAGAGAATTGAGGGAGGGGAGGACGGACACTTCTTTTCCTGGCTCCTTCTTTACCTGCTATCTATGTTGGGTTGCAAAGGTCGCAGTCCTGGGCCATTTTCCCTAGTTACCCATTCTCTCTAGACTCCTGTTACCCTGTCTCCAGACCGGCAGTAACTGCATCACCTAAAGCTTCTTAGATATGCACACAATCAAGCCATACACCAGACCCACTAAATCAGAATCTGGATTTTAACAAGACTTGAATACCCATCAACACACCTAGTCTTCCCAAGTCAAATGCATTTGTTGATGACTGCTAAGGATGCTTCTTTAATCCCGACACTTTCAGGAACTTAAGATTCATGTATCTAGATGCCCACTGCCTGCTGGACTCTGTTGCTTGAAAGTCAACTAAGTAAGTCATCTCAAACTTCATATGTCTTAAAGACAACTCTAGATGCTCTAAATTACTTCTCTACTTTTTCTCCTCCCTAGAAATGGCACCCCTACCCAAAGATATACCTGTTATTTTTTGTTTCTTTTCCTCACACCCAAAATTAAAGGTACCAGCTAGACCTGTCCATTATTCTTGTAAACATATACTCAGTCCTCCCACTTCTATCTATTCTCACTGCCATGGACCTAGCTCAAGCCACTCAACATTCTTGGTTTGAATTACTGCTCACTTCCACTTTACCCCATACCATCCGTTTGCCAAAAAGCTGGAGAAATCTTTTTAGAACAAGTACCGTGTCACTTCTCTGCTTAAAATCTCCCAATGGCTTCCCATTTCAATTAGAATATAACAAAAGAAAATCTTTAATCTAGTGGAAAAATGCCATGAGATCTATGACCCACCTACCATCCTAACCCAAACGTGTATCACATGCCCCCTTTTTTCACTTTGTTCTACCCACACATCTGCTTTGCCTCAGGGCTTTTGCATGAGCTATTCTCATTATCTTGAGTGCTCTTTCTTTCTTTTTTTCTTTCTTTTCTTCTTTTTTTTTAAAGATTTCATTTGTTTATTTGACAGAGCGGTGGGGGGTGGTGTGGGGACAGGCTTCCCGCTGAGCAGACAGCCAGATGCAGGGCTGTCTGCTCAGGGGGACAGTCCTGGGCTGGATCCCAGGACTCGGGGATCATGACCTGAGCCAAAGGTAGAGGCTTTAACCCACTGAGTCACCCAGGTGCCCCTTGAGTGCTCTTTTTTTTTTTTTTTTTTTAAAGAGAGAGAGAGGGAGAGAGTGAGCACAGGCAGACGGAATGGCAGGCAGAGGCAGAGGGAGAAGCAGGCTCCCTGCCGAGCAAGGAGCCCGATGTGGGACTCGATCCCAGGACGCTGGGATCATGACCTGAGCCGAAGGCAGCTGCTTAACCAACTGAGCCACCCAGGCGTCCCTTGAGTGCTCTTTCTTGATCTTAACCTCTTACTCCTTCCTTATTACTCAAAACCATAGCCCAAATGTCATCTTCTTAGAACAGTCTTTCGTGATCATATAAGCTAATTTGTTTAAGTTACTTTTGACAATAATAACCTACATAGTGCTTGCCACCGATTTTGTATTGTTGGTTGATTATGCATGCATACATATATTTTTTATATCTCTCCCTTTGAATATAAGTAAGTTCCTTTAGAGCAGACCTTGCCTGTCTTCTACCAGCCATACCGTTGTGGTACACAAACAGGTAAGGTGCCTGCTGATTTGGGGCAATACATGAGACAATACTATTATTTTACATATAGATTATTGCATAGAACTTTTCTGGTTGCCTAGAATTGGTAACTATATCTCAAACTTGAGGCCAAAGGGAAATCAAGTTCCAAATGAATGAGGGCAGACACTGCTTTGAGGACTTTGAAAACCTCAACCACCATATCAGTTCTTCCCAATCTTCATGCATTTATATAAAACTTGCATAAATCAAAGACGGGAGGAGAGGAGTATGACCATAGTCAGAAGTTATTCACTTAGGAGGAATACTGTGGCTTTTTCTTTCTCTCTTCAATGGGTGTTCCCTCCAGGCAAATGAGGGGATTCCCAAGGGATTAGAGACTGGGATGCTTTCAATAAGGGGAGATTAGTATCCCTTTTAGGATATGCTACACATTATTACAACGGAATAGTACAGTGGCTGATACGACCCTTGCCTGTCTAAGCAGATGCCCTTAAGACTTTGCATATGTCTATGACAGAAGCATCAGTTGGTTTCTTACAACACAGAGTGGCAACCAGAGTTATTCAAGAATAGAGAGAAGAAGCCCTTGATAAGAGATACTTACACTATAATATCTCTCCCTGCACCCCACCATTATAGGAGAGGAAGGGAATTAGGGAAGGGAAGTGTCCAAGGAACATACCACCCTTCTCTTCACCCACAAGTCCCTCATACATAAGCCTGCTTAGGGAGAGACTGAGAAGAAGAAGTGAGCATCAGACTTGGAGAAGATAACTGGGCATTTTAATTCATGAGAGGGACCAGAAAGCTCAGAGGTCTGTCAGAGATGTTATTAAAAGATAGATTTACCAGAGCTTGAGAAAAAAGATTGTAGGTGAAACATACCATGGTTGCATCCCATCAACTTCAATCTGGTCAATAAAACAGTTATAAATTTCTACTGACAGACCACAAAGTGTATACTCTATCCAGAGATAATCAAGGACTGAACACAGAATCCTTCTCATTCACATTTGCCATTGAGTGGGAACTCAGAGCCAGAATAGTTCCATTTTCGAGATGTGGACTGGTTGGTGAATTTGGTGAAAGGCTCTCAGTAGGGCTGTGTTTGCATTTGCTTTCCTCAGTTTCATTTTTATGCCCCTTTAAAGTCTGTAGGACAACTCCCCATCAACCTGTGCTTTATTTTTATTAACCTATAAAGTATTATTTATTTCAGAGGTACAGGTCTGTGAATCATCAGTCTTACACAATTCACAGCATTTGCCATAGCACATACCCTCCCCAGTGTCCATCACCCAGCCATCCTGTCCCTCCCCTTCCACCCCCAGCACTCCTCAGTGTGTTTCCTGAGATTAAGAGTCTCTTATGGTTATCTCCCTCTCCGGTCCCATCTTGTTTCATTTTTCCCTCCCTTCCCCCTATGAACCCCCACCATGTCTCTCAAATTCCTCATATCAGAGAGATCATCTGATAATTGTCTTTCTCTGATTGACTTATTTTGCTCAGCATAATACCCTCTAGTTCCATCCATGTCGTTACAAATGGCAAGATTTCATTTCTTTTGAT
>NC_081570.1:46979132-47013971 GCF_022355385.1 Mustela nigripes | reverse complement strand
TACACACACACACACACACCACATCTTCTTTATCCATTCATCTGTTGATGGACATGTAGGTTCTTTCCACAGTTTGGCTATTGTGGACATTGTTGCTATAAACATTTGGGTGCACGTGCTCCTTCGGATCACTGCATTTGTATCTTAAGGGTAAATACCCAGTAGTGCGATTGCTGGGTCAGAGGGTGACTATATTTTCAACTTTTTGAGGAGCCTCCATACTGTTTTCCAGAGTGGCTGTACCAGCTTACATTCCCACCAACAGCGTAAGAGGGTTTCCCCTTTCTCCACATCCTCACCAACACCTGTCGTTTCCTGATGGTTAAGTTTAGACATTCTGACTGGTGTGAAGTGGTATCTCCCTGTGGTTTTGATTTACATTTCCCTGGTGCCGAGTGGTTCAACCTGGGCTTTAGATCAGAAACCACTTCTCAGTTATTTGGTAATTTCTTCTAACACCTGGGACAGTATCTGGCTCACAGGAGAACCTCAATAACTATCTATTGAGTTAATCAAGAAGTGAATTTAGAGATTCAGTTTATCATTATAGCTAGACCAAGTGAGTTTTAGCTGAAAAATCAAATCAACTAACTTGGGGGGGGAAATAAGGGCTCAGATGTCAATGATGCTATTTGCTAGTTGTATGCATTTTGGCAAGTCTCACATCATTCTCGCTTTGGTCTTCTCACCCATAAAACAGCAACAGCTGTATCTGTGTCACAGGTTGTTGTGTGGATCAAATAAGGTAGCGCCTGTGAATGCACTGAGTATAGGACAGTTCTCCTGAAATGCACTTTTGGAGCTGTGGACTCAAGCACAATTTTCCTGGACTCTACCCTCCATGACTATTTGACAGACGTCGCCTCCTCCCTCTCCCTTCCTCCTCCTCCATGTCCTCCTAGATTATACATGCAGACTGAATTCACCCTCTCAGACACATAAGAGACACGTGTGAGTAGGCCGAAAGACCTTTAAGAAAAGACCAATATTTGCATATCTATTATAACTACTCACTGTTCGACTTGTTTCATTACAGTTTCTATTTGGATAATATGTAAGGTCAATACTGTCAGTGTTCTGGAAAATTCATTTTTTATTAAAGCAAAATGCACTGTATTTATAGAGATAACACCTTAAATGCTGTAGGGGAAGGTGCACCAATTACACTCGTTCCCTTGATGGGGCAAGTTTACATGCTCCATGTATATCCTACATCATAAGGAGAGGAACCTTCGCCCGTGTTGATGTGTGTCAAACGTTATTCTTTGGCTGAACTTGAATAGGTCTGATGCCTTGACCATCCTTTCTTACACACCTGGAAGCACTGAGATAACCATATTGAGAAAAGAAAAAAAGAAATGATGAAAGCTTTCTTTTCTGCACCCCTACGTTAGTTTGTCCCCACTGCATTCTGGTCAGTCTCCTCATGAGCCGCTTGCTTGTGTCTCCCATTAGACCGAATGCTGGATAACAGGTACGAGGTTGGCACAGACTAGAGATTCAACAAATATTTACTTAATGAATGAAAATGAATGCCTGACACAAACCAAGATCTTGCTTATGCAGTTGAATTCTCTAAAAAGGACATAGAATGGCATAGTGAAGAAAAAATACAGAAAAACTTCAAGCCAGAAGATCTTGAATTCAGATCCCGTTTTTTTTTTAATCACTTACCAGATAATGTGGCAATTTATTTAGCAAAATAAAATTCAATTTCCTTTTTATTAAATGAGGGAAATACTTGAGGTGATGATCCTTTTACGGTTCCTGGCACGTAGTAGATAAAAGGCATTGCAAATCCAATTCCCTTCACTTCTTTCTTTCAACTAACAAGAAAGTACAATTGTTGGCATTTTTTTTTTTAACTGGCCGTTCTATTCTGCCTTCTTAACAAATATAACTAAAATATGACAAATCTTTTCATGTATGTGTTTTGTGGTATTTCCTACAAAGGTTTTACCTTGTGTTTTTATTTTTGTCGCCTTCTACTAATTTCAAACTCAATGAACAATTGGCTGGCCTTGTTATTTAGACATAGCGAAGTCTGAGGATCCTAAAGCAGAATCTTCTGAAGTCTGTGAAGGCATTAATGTCAAGGTAGTAGTGGAGTTCTCTAGTTTATTTTACTATATTGGATGTTTACCTGTTTCAAGGTTTCACATGCTCATTCACATGTCAAATCTATGTGTGGTTGGCTGGAATGAAATCAACTCAAAATTGCAACTGCATTTATCTCCTGGTGATCAGAACCTCAATAGGTGTTTTACTGGACACAATGAGAATTTAATTTATTTGTCCCTTAAATATATATTTCAAAACATGGAATTTGTGAAATGGACATGATTAAAGAAAGAAGCCTTTGAAAAAAGATGGGGGTTTTCTAGCACAAGTCCAGCTCTGCAGCATCGTGTAACTCCAGACAGTGGTGCTTATGCAGACTACAATGTGAATGGCGCCTCCGGAAATTGTGCAAAATGTTGGGCTTGGCTAGGCTCATTTTTTCCTGCTAGTCACCTGTTACTCTGCTGGGATGAAGAGGAAGGGGAGAGTATGGAGAATTAGAATTGGTATCTACTCCTTGTTGTCCTTGATCAAACCCTTAAACTCTGGAGTCTAAGTTCATTCATCCCTAAGAGATAGTTCCTTTCTCTACGAGTGTTTAGAAACATACCTGAGGTCTGTTTAATTTAATCAGAGTCCAAGCACATCAACTAGTGACTGCTTCTATTTATTCCTTGGCATTTTTCAATCTTCCATAAACATTTCTTGTTATTGCTAATAGGAAGGTTGGGTTACAGACTTAATTTCAAATACAGCACCTTGAAGAAGACATTAGCATGTGCACTCGAATTGCCATTCCCATCCATTGTAGTCACAGCACAGATGGATTTAGAGGAGGCAGTGGAGGTTTCTGGGCAGAAGAAGAAAAGTGAGGCTTTCTAGAAAGGACATTAGTATCAACAGGAGGCTGTGTCTCCCATGTGCTGTTACAATAACTCTGGGAGTCAGTCCAGACAGACATGTCTAGGAAAAGTGGGTGCCCCTTTGGGATGACTGTTGGGAATTGGAGCTTGGAGGAAAAGCAGCTGTTGCTGGAGACTGCCCAAAGTGAAGGACTGAGATGAGAAATGCTCTTTTTTTCCTTCCTCCCTCTAATCTTCCTCCATCGTCTCCAGTTGGCTAGACCTTGCCTTGTGTCAAGGGTGCCTTAGATATACAGTTAGCAGTGGTTAGCCTCCCTGGATCTGTGAGCAAACAGGAGTTAAATAATTTCCTGTAAATAAAGCACCTGGCAATGTGCATTTAGTATGGTTCTCCTCCCCTTATGTGATGCCATTATTGTGCTCTAGGACACCTGATTAAACCTCAGAGGGTTATCCTTACCAGCTGACTCAGAAGTTTTTGGGTCTGGGTATGGTAACTTCCAACCCCCTACCAACGTCACGGCGATTGGGGCTGGCTTCATATGTGCACTTCTCTCGTAGCAATGATGATTGTCATCGCTATCAGCTCCTAGGCTTTAAAGAGTACCTTTCTATCACATATATAATTTTCAAAACAACCCAGTGAATTGTTTGATGAAATAAACAATGAAATTGAGGCACAGGGAAGTCAGGCAAGTTGCTCAGAGTTGAACAGTTAATAGGTGGCAGACTCAAGTGGGAATTGCAATCTGACTCCAAAGTTGGTCCTTTTCACTGGAAGACTGTTGTCTCTTCTAACAGTTTGCCTGCCCACTGAATTCTTGTAATATAAGTTTTCACATGATATTTCATCTCTTCCTTCCAACCGGCAGTCCTATTATTTTGAGGTTAAGTGACTGCCAATTGTCATGTAACTCATCAGGAAGAGAGTCTAGGAAGGGAACGGTACTTTTTTTGGTAAACCAATGAGCTTCCATTTGTTTCAGTTAATCAAGCTAGTGATCATGTGCCTGGAAATGATACCATGGCTGCTTGTGTGTGCTTGATGATTATGATGAATCATTGCATTTCAGAGGGCTTTCTGGAGCCACACATTTCTGAAGAAGGTTATTTGTTCAGAGAAGTTCATTTTCACCTATTTCCTGTATTGAGCTGTTATGTAAGATGCTATTTGCCAAAAACAACAACAACAACAACAAAAGGATTCCAATGCTTTAAAACAAAAGAAAGTTGAGTCTACTGATGAATGACTTTCAAAGTCCTTCTTTCAGCTCTGATTCTACAACACCGTGAATTAACAAACATCAGTACACACTATTGTTCGAACTACAATATGGGAGCCCTTTGCAGAGGGCAGGATCGTCTAATGAAAGCTTAATAAACAGCCATTGCAAGTTCAGTGGGTAATGGCACAGGAGCCTTCATTTTCACTTCTAGCCAAGAAAATTTTGATCAGGCTGCATGCCGTCTGCCCATTCATCTGCAGCAGGAAATGGATTTAGTGTCTGTATGGGCTGGACTCCCATATTTATCATCCAGTTAGGCCTAATCAAAATGTTTTCCATTTCATCTGGTAAGTGCAAAAGGCTCAGAGGAGGGTCTGAGTGATGGTGGTAGGGTCCCATTGCTTTCTCATCGCTGGAGTGCAGTTGTTAAAAGTCCCATTTCTCCTCTGTGTCTCACTGGGAGCCAAGACAGGCAATCTCTCCTGTCCCCACCCCTGTCAGCTCCATAGAAGCTGCTCTTGGCAGCAGCAAAAATCTATGGAATTGACCTGGTAGGCGGAGGGGGGAAGGGCAGATTGTGACCCCAAGGAAAGCTGAGGTCAGAGGTGAAGCTCAGAACTGATAGATGAAATGAACCTCTGAGCAGGAGCCTCCTTGGATAATGAGGGGCTGCAACCTCCTCGGGTGGGCAAAGGACAGCGAGGGGAAGCCAGAGATACTCTAAAGCATGGGGAGAGCTTGCGAGGAGGATTGGAGTATCTCTTGTCCCTTGGGTGAAGAGGAGGTGGGGGAAGGGGCAGCTGATTAGAATGAAAATGTGACAGTCATGCAAAGCCTCCAGTTGGATTTATGCATCCTTTGCCAGGATGCCGGGAGGAGGGTGCTTGACAGCCCCCATTAGAGGAGGAGAAATGGAGTAAATTAAGCATTGTTCTGTTAGGGGAACCCCTGAGACTAGGGGATAGAGGAGCCCCTGCTGAATTCATTACTGAGGGAGAACTGTTTTCATGAGAAAAACAAATAATGCAGAAATTCCCCCACTTTGTTGCAGCAAATTCTGACTTGGATTGCACTGAGCTGAAATATCCCTATGTGCCTCTCAGTATCCAAAAGCAGACGTAATTCTTTTCCCATGCAGGATATTATAGGTGGCATGGGGGTGGTGGGAAAAACAGGAGCTTGCAGTTGAGTTTGGTTGAGCTGGGAAATGGGTTGTTTCAAGTAGTGGTGAAATAAAATAAGATAGGGTGGGCTATGTGGTCCTTGTTTCAGGGTAACCAAGAGCCATGAATGTCTTTTGAGCAGGGGGATGACAAGATCAGGTTTTTGAGGATGTTTCTGACAGACCAGTGGAAGTTGGGCTGAAGGGGCTCAAGGGAGCTTATTTTTCCCCATTGGCTTCATTGATGAGCAAATGCAACTTTTGAATGTCGGGCAGGGAGGCCTTGAGAAGCCACTCATGGTATTGACAGACCTCACTCAACTGGGGAAGGATGGTGAGAGCATAGGAAAGAATTATAATATTTTGAGTATTTATTAAGAGCCTACCTTGTATTCAGCACTATATGTAGATCACCTAATTTGACTTGCAACCTCCTGAAAGATATTATCCTTATATATATAATTATCCACATTCTATATCCTGCATTAATATTCCGAGTTAGAGATGAGAAAGCAGGCTGACTGGTGTTAACTAACCTCTCAACACGACTTTAACCAACACAGTTTCATCTGCCAAGAGAATAACACATCTTTCTTTTGAGTCCACTCACCTCAGCCTCCTCAGCCTACCATTATTTTTCCTTTCTAGACATGGGGTTTCATATCCAGATTATCCAGGTTATATCCAGATTATTCTATTTGGACCATCGAGTCCCACTTCCTTATTTCATAGAAAAGAAGACTGAGGCAGGGAGTAGAGGCAGAGACAACTCAAGTCTGCGTTCTCTATTCTGCCAAATGACTCCTTATTTGCAGTTGTGGATACAAGCCCTCCTCTCGTCTGAAGTTCACACCACACTCCCCACAGACAGGAGATTGACCTATAGCAGTTATGTTTCTGGGACAGTTGGAAATAAAGTCAAGAATCGTCAAGAATCCCATCGCATTTCCCCTTCTTCCCACTGAGATACAAATTTCACCTCTCATCCCTCTTATCTCGGATGCATAATGATTTTCCTAAATCTTTATCACAAGAGGAACTTTAATTCGCCTACTATGTGCTCAGAGCTTCGTTCTATGATATCAATTAGTTTAATCCTCACAATAGTCTTATAAACTGAGCAACATCATTTTGACAGCGGAGCATACTGGGGCTCACAGAGGTTAAATTACTTGCCTAAGGTCGCACCACAAGGAAGCAGCACAGGAGGATTCAAACTCAGGTTGGTCTCACTCCAAAGCCTCCTTCATGAAAAAGGGCCCTCCTCCTGTTTTTATGCTATTTTATTATTAAGCAAACATCCTTTGAGTGCCCCTTCTGTCAAGTACAGTGATAAACACGGGAGACTTGCAACAAAGATGAGAGATTACTCCTGAAACCCTAAAAGGAAGGGCAAAGGTTAAACAGCGATGTTTCTATTCTTCTGTCCTTAATAATGACAGAGTGCTTCTGTCTACCACACTGGACAGTTCACAAAGTGGCTTCTATTCATTATTTTAGTATATCCACACAATAACCCTAGGAAGCATGTAATTCCTGTCCCTCTCTCCTCACATAGAAACCAATACGGGCAACAGAGTAAAGAGGCTCATAGAGGTTGAGTGGAGTGTGTAAGGTCACACAGCTGGAAGGGCACTCTGACTTCTTGCCCATTTCTCTTCATGCAGCACAACATGGATTCTTTCTCTCTTTTCTTCTCCCTAGTTTTTCTCGGCAAACCCTGGCTCTTCCTTTTATCTCTGGTGAAACCTTCTCTACAGTCTCCCTTGTAGCTATAAACTAACATCTTGTTCTTCTTGACTCAAAATCAGGCTGTCTGTACTCATACTCTTCAGACCTGTGATTCCTATGTGTCCCATCTTTCTCCTTTAGGTTTTGTGTGACTTGAGTGATCCCTCAAAACCGTTCTGCTTCCTTTCCAGGTGTAAGTCTAAGGGACTAGAGCAAGTACTATAATGCATGAAGTTCTCCCTCATTCTTATTTATCCATCTCTCTCCCCATCCATTCATGTTCTCAACTATCCATCCATCCATCCTTTGATACATACATCCATCCCCTATTTACTATATGTATGTGCATTTATCCATCTACCCTCCCCCTTCCATTTCATCTTTCCTTCCTCCCTTCCTTCCTTCTAACTATCTATATACACTCACTCAACAAATATATAGAAACATCTATACCGAGCATTTACTATGTCTCAGTTACTATTCTAATTACAGGAAACAGAGCAGATATCAAGACATATAAGTTTTCTGTTCTTACAAATATTATGCTTGCCAGACAGAATATAAGCAAAAAAAAAAAAAAAAAAAAAAAAAAAAGAATTTCAGGTAGTGGTGATTGTAATGAAGAAAATAAAATAAAATAGTGAGGTAGAGAGTGACTGTAGGATGATGCTTTAGTTTGGGTGCTCAAGGAAAACCTTTGGGCTAAGCGGCATTTGAACTACAACCATCTCTTTCAAGATCTGGGGGAATGATCTTCTAGGTAGAGGTAATGAAGTTCTAGAACCTAGGTGAGGTTTGGTGGGCTGAGGTCTGGAGCCAATGACCAAGAAAGAATTCTTGAGACATCTTTGGTGCAAAATGGTGGTTTATTAAAGCATGGGGACAGGACCCGTGGGCAGGAAGAGCTTCTGCCCTATTATCCTGAGTAGTGGCTGATTATAAACATAGGAATTGGGTAGGTGAGAACAAAGGGGGTGATGTTAGTCTCTAAGGAATTTTGGAAGCAAGGTCTCCAGGACCTTGAGGGGCTAGCTACTGTTGGGAGAAAGGTTATTTATTACTAGTAGTAAAAATCTTCTTGTGAGACCCTTTAGATGTATATCAGTGGGCCACATGCTTGGGAATGATTCTCGACACTATCTTGGAGATCTAGAGATAAAGTTTCACATTTCTCCTATCAAGTGTCCTTGTTAGTGAGATTTGGGTTTAGAAGAAATTTAACTTTATTTAGGGCTTGAGGAACTGAGTTATTTGTCTCTGGAAATTGTGCTATTGTTAGATAGCTTCTTTGTTGTAAATCTTTAGGACATTGGTAAACCAAGGGAGACTCCTGTCTTGCAGGATTGTGATCTCTGCAAGTTAGCTATTTGTTTTTCTTTTAGGGCAGTTAGAGGTGCCTGAGGAATGTCACACATACTACTGAGGGGAGCTGGTGGAGAGGGGGTGCAAGTTGCCAGCTTTTGCTTTGTCCTCAGCCAGCCTCCTGATCCCTCATCAGAAGGACTAGGCAGTTTACTGCCCACTCACACAGTGAACTCACCCATTTAAGGTCCACTTGGCTCTTTCAATATTCTTAACACAGGAAAACATGCAAGTATTCTTGCTTACCCAATCTCATTTTATAGAGAAAATGACAAAAAAAAACAGGGTATTCAGGGGCCTTTCTCATGATTACCAGGGATGGTGGTAGCAGAGACAACATGGTGCTTTAAGGGAATGAACCCTAGAAGAGGAATCAGGAAGCCTGGTTTCTAAGTTTAGCTCTACACTAACCTGAGGAAACATGCATAACTCATTTTTCCAGTGCAACTCTTGGTATTCTCTCTCTCTCTGTTTCCATCTCTCTTATACATAAATCAGTAATCATAAAATTTTACAGTAACATAGGAGCTAATGTGAAAAATAAGGAAAACAATAATGCTAACATTTACTGAAGAGTTATATTATGCCAGGAGTTATTCTAAGTGCTTTAAATGCAACAGCTTTGGGCGCCTGGGTGGCTCAGTGGGTTAAGCCGCTGCCTTCGGCTCAGGTCATGATCTCAGGGTCCTAGGATCAAGTCCCGCATTGGGCTCTCTGCTCAGCAGGGAGCCTGCTTCCTCCTCTCTCTGCCTGCCTCTCTGCCTACTTGTGATCTCTCTGTCAAATAAATAAATAAAATCTTAAAAAAAAATACAACAGCTTTAATTCTCCCAACAACCCTATGAGATAATTATTATTATTATTATCTAAATATTAAGAAGGCAGGGGACCCAAAGTACAGGGTCGTTCAGTAACTTGCCTCAGTCCCACAGACAGTAAGTTGTGAAGCTGGATTCAGTCCTAGATCATTGATTTGAGCATTCTGGCTCTTAAGCCTTATGTAATAACACTTCTCTTAAAGGGTACCAGAACAGGTGACCTAGTTGAAGTTGAAGTCCGGAGCCTTGACTCTACACCCTCCATCTCATCTTCTCCCCAGTGTACTTGTTCTAAGGAAGTGCTCACTTGCTTACCTGCATCTTCCCTTATCTGTGAGCTCTTAGAGGATACAGAATCTTTTTCCCTTCTTCTGCTTAATGCCTGACTCAGTGTTACCAGTATCTGGATAGATAATCAATGATCAATAAATGTTTATGGGAACCAGCTAAAACATATTGGTGCATAGATACATAAATGTCTTTCCCCTTTTAATTTTTGAAACACTAAAAACATAAATGCAAAATAGAACTGCCTAAACCAAATCTGTAAGAATGAAAAAATCTATTTTTTGTTGTGTAAAAAATTTCAAAATTTTTTATCAAAACAAAATAAAAGCAAAGAAAAACTTAGAGAGTTCTAGGAACATTTGGACAGGAGTGTCCAGTATCTCAGTGGTAGAGAAAACTCTGTCAGCGGATGCTAGATGATTCAGCACGATGGACAACCACCTGGCAGTTCCGCCAGAGCTGCCCCCACCCCCCCTAACAACAACACTACCAATAAAGCAGGATTCAGGGCTGGAACATGTGAGGTAAATGGGAGACTACTGATAGATGGATCCAGAGAAGTATGCAAGGGCCAAGTCATGAAGGCAAAATAGGAATTTTGGACATAAGCCTCTAAGTATAGGAGGCGTGTACAGGCTTTATGCAAGGAATGACAAAACCAGATTTTAATCTTAGAAAGAACGCTGTGGGTGTAGTGTGGAGACCATATTTGAACAGCCAATATTAGAATACAAGAGATCATTAAAAGGGAGTTGCAACAGTTTGAGCAAAAATTTATGAGGGTAGATATGGTGGGGAATGAGAGAAAGGGGGAAATTTGGAAGAGAATAAGGAGATGGAATCAGTGGGTTAATGGAAGGAGACTGAGTGAGGTCTAGGATGCCTCCAGGATATTTTTTTGGGCTCTGAGCTTTGTAATAAAGTATACAGGAGAAATAATAAAATGGAGAGCTAAAAATTGTTGAAGTCAGCTTTGATATATTGACTTCGAAATGTTAGTGTGACATTCATGTGAAAATGTCCAGTGAGCAGTTAAATATTTGGGTTTGGAGTTCAGAAGAGAGGATGATGTGAACAATGAATGAATGTCTCTTATGTTCTTTTATTATGTTAATCTGACTCAGACCCTAGTTATTGATTCATCCATAGTCTCATTAAGATGTTGTTGATCACTGGAGCCCATAGGCATTGCCTAATAATGGCAAATCCATGCAGCCCGAGGTCATAAATCCAAGCCAACCTGTTCACTGAGACACTTTTAAATCTTTTAGGCCCTTCCAAAATCAGCCATCTCCACAGTTTCTCAGATTCTGGCTGAGTTCTGTCTCTCCTGTTTATATATATCTCATTTTCTTGGTCTTATTTTGACTAGAAGCTCAGGTGTTGCTGTCTTCAAGCAGTTCCTATATGCAGACATTCCAAAGAGGTGCAACTCACATCTCTGACCATCCCAGAATCTCTCTGGCCATCCCAAAATAAAACATCCAGAGAATCTCAGAGCTAGGAAGTGCTCTTACAAATCAAATACAGCCTTTCCATTTTATGAATGGAAAATGTAAGGCTAAAGCAGAGAAAATGACTTATTGAGGTTCCCTTCACTCAATAAAATGTTTATTCTTTGAGTGCTTACCCTGTGCCAAATACTGTCCTAGACACTGGAAATACAATGATGAAGCTGAAAGACATAGACTCTGCTCTGTTCTGAGTGAGTTTATAGTCTGCAAGGAGGGAACTCGACACCAAAACCAGACCATTATCATACAGCCTAGAGGAAATGTTAATGAAGTTAAAATTAGGTATCCCCCACAATAAAACAAAACAAAATATAAACATAAGAAGCAAACAAAACCAAACAAACTAACCAAAAAACTCTTCACACTGTGAGTAGCAGTGTGTAGCAGAGCAAGGATCCTGATAATCAAGTTTGTCAAACCCTAATTCTAAGTCTTTTCCAATATATCATGTTTCCTCCTTTATTAGTAGGTAATAGAATTTTCTCAAATCATGGTTGAGGATTAGTTAAGGGCATGGGTTGGTCAGACTACCTGGATTCAAATCTGAACTCCTCATTATTTCCTTTGTGACTTTGGATAAGTTACTGAACCCGTCTGAGCTTTAGGTTCCACCGATCTGTAAAATACAGACAACCCCTACTTCATTGGGAATACTGTGTTTAATAAATGGTAACAATTTTTATGTTTTAGATGAATCTCAAGATTCTTTTTAGTTAAAAAAAAATAGTCTTTAATTGCTTCCTGCTAAAAGAAGCTATAGATAAGAGTAGAACATAAGGCTGGGAATTAAGATTACTAGTTTAAGTCCAAGGTTTGCTCCTAAGTAGCTGTCAGTTTGGGACAGTCGTGTGACTTTTTTGGGGCATAGTTTTCCCATCCTCCAGTTATGTTTCAGGCTATGTAATCTC
This sequence comes from Mustela nigripes, assembly GCF_022355385.1. Taxonomy (NCBI): domain Eukaryota; kingdom Metazoa; phylum Chordata; class Mammalia; order Carnivora; family Mustelidae; genus Mustela; species Mustela nigripes. The sequence goes on along the minus strand of NC_081570.1, from coordinate 47,002,038 downwards.
AAAGGTGTCTTCTTTTTAACTGATAGACTACTCAAGGAAAGGGGCCTTATTTTTAATATTATGAGGAGAAACTCATAAAAATTAAGCTTAACTCTGTCACATGATATACTTTCCTCCTTTCCCTTAACTCTTAATTTCTATGCTTCAAGTTACCACACATAGTTTTTAACCAATAAGTGACACTTACATGGGTAATACTCTGACATTAGCTGGGTCTGCATGAGACCCAGAACATCTGGACAGAAATTGAGAAGAAGATACTGGTAGTCACCCAGCTGTTTTTATCAGCACAACCCTCAAATGTACAACCTTTTAGATCCACAATCTGGAACAAGATGGAAATTTCAACAAACATCTGTTGAGATTCATTCTTTTCCAGGACCTACTCTATGTTCAATTTTTTCTACCAGTGGAAGACAACTCTGAAAACTAGGTATTACATTTCACAGATGGAAACTAAACTTTGAAACAAAGCGACTTGATGGAGGCCACATTAATAAGAAAGAGCAGATAGGGATTCCAGGTCAACTTCTAATGTTAAACCTTAGTCCATTCTTGCCCTAGAATTTTGTCTGTGTTTCCATCTGGAGGAGTCACAGGAACAGCATACCACCACTTGTCATGCAGTTTTGTGACTTGGGGATTTGAGAAGTCTCACACTCCCTTTTATTTAGGTTCTTGTATCTTTTCTAAATGATGATTAAGAGTCACAGCTCCACCTAAACCCAGCTGCTGCCCTGTATGAGGTTTGGGCTCTGAAATTGTGTTGTTGTTCTAATGACCTCACCATATGCATCCTTTCACAGGGGGTGGAATCAGGGAGAGGAGGAGCCAAAGGAGGCAGATTCCAATACAGCAGAAAACCAGAGACTCCTAAGCGTAAGGCTTTTTGGTTCAAGAGACCTGACTCATTAGGGTGACATATCTTGCCCTCCTTACCCTTACTCCTACCCTTCTTTATTGTCCTAGAAAAGTGAGTCTTGGATGTATGTCTCTAGCACCTGATAAAGAACAATAGAAAGACTTTTGGGTGGTGGGTGGAAGACAGAGAAAATGACTGAAGCAGAGGGCAGGAGCCTCTTTCTGTTAAGATTCTCTGGCAAATATATAAAAGAAACACCTTTTAGAAAAGCACCCAGAATGATTTGGTCAGAGATATCTTCCTTTTACTGATCAGTTCTCTCATTTTTTAAATTTTAAAAAATTTTTTATTTTTTATAAACATATATTTTTATCCCCAGGGGTACAGGTCTGTGAATCGCCAGGTTTACACACTTCACAGCACTCACCAAAGCACATACCCTCCCCAGTGTGTATAACCCTATCCCCTTCTCCCAACCCCCCTTTCCCCAGCAACCCTCAGTTTGTTTTGTGAGATTAAGAGTCACTTATGGTTTGTCTCTCTCCTGATCCCATCTTGTTTCATTGATTCTTCTCCTACCCCTTTAACCCCCCCATGTTGCATCTCCACTTCCTCATATCAGGGAGATCATATGATAGTTGTCTTTCTCCGATTGACTTATTTCGCTAAGCATGAAACCCTCTAGTTCCATCCATGCTGTCGCATATGGCAAAATTTCATTTCTTTTGATGGCTGCATAGTATTCCATTGTGTGTATATACCATATCTTCTTTATCCATTCATCTGTTGATGGACATCTAGGTTCTTTCCATAGTTTGGCTATTGTGAACATTACTGCTATAAACATTCGGGTGCACATGCCCCTTAGGATCACTACGTTTGTATCTTTAGGGTAAATACCCAGTAGTGCAATTGCTGGGTCATAGGGTAGTTCTATTTTCAACTTTTTAAGGAACTCCATGCTGTTTTCCAGAGTGGTTGCACCAGCTTGCATTCCCACCAATAGTGTAGGAGGGTTCCCCTTTCTCCGCATCCTCTCCATCATCTGTCATTTCCTGACTTGTTAATTTTAGCCATTCTGACTGGTGTGAGGTGATATCTCATTGTGGTTTTGATTTGTATTTCCCTGATGCCGAGTGATGTGGAACACTTTTTCATGTGTCTGTTGGCCATCTGGATATCTTCTTTGCAGAAATGTCTGTTCATGTCCTCTGCCCATTTCTTGATTGGATTATTTTCTCCTTATTTTTATAGTGTTTACTACAGAATTAATAAAAATCAATGTTAGTTTATTTTATGGAGCAGAAATATCCTTGAAAAAATTAGTTGTGATTAGAATTTCTTTCTTTCATTTTTTTTTTTTTTTTTTTTTGTAAACATATGGTGCAATATTTGTTTCAGGGGTATGGGTCTGTGAATTATCAGTCTTACACAATTCACAACACTCACCATAACACGTACTCTCCCCAGTGTCTCTAAAAGCAAATCCTAATCTTTCTTCTTAACTCAAATTGTCAAACTGGAGAAGTATTCAGTGGAAAGAAATATTGGCTTAGGATATAAAATAATCATACTTCAGATTCCAGAATGTCCTATAAAATCCTGTATTTAAATTTTTAAATATTAATTTTATATGGAATAGTATAGCATTACAAAATTGTCAGTGAAAAAACAGCTAAAACATTTCTGTTTGGAAAATTATCTAAAGTCTTACAGAACAGGATCATGCTAAGGATAACACTGCTGTTTTAGTTTGATGGATAACATTAACTGAGGTGGGAATAAAAGCAAAATTAAGCTGGCTCAGGTTGGGGGAAAAAAAAAATCACATGTTGCCCTATACAAGTAGATAGACATTTTACAAGGCTTAGTAAAAATGTTAGATTCTCTTTCTCCCAGGCCTTTGAACATTTTTTTCTTTTGTCTGGAGAATTTCTCTGTGTCTCAGAATTCTCTGGAGTTCCCCATGCCCTTACCCTACTATATCTTTCCACATTACTTATCACCATCCAAAATAATACTTTTATTATATTTCTGTTTGCCTCTCCAATGCCTGCTGCCCCCTCCCCCTCTCCCCACCCCCTCCAGCTACATGTAAACTCCTGAGGACTGGGATTTTGCCTGTTGTCATCAGAGCTATATCCACAGTACCTAGAACAGGGACTGTTGTGTGGAGAAGCCTTGATAAATACTTGTGGAACAGATTGAAGTCCCATGTTGTAGGGCATCTCTTCCCTGCAACTTATCCTAAATAAGTTTCATCTTATACTTCTAACATCATACCCCTTTTCATACCATATATTAAAAAAAAATATATGTGAAATTAATGTAACATAAAATTGATCATTTTAAACTGCCCAGTTCAGTGGTACATTCACAATGGTAGCACATTTAGTACACTCACGCAGTGGTGCAACCACCACCTCCATCTACTTCCAAAACATGTTCATTTAACGCAAAAGAAATTCTATAGCCATTAAGCAATCTGAGGTGCCTGGGTGGCTCAGTGGGTTAAGCCTCCGCCTTCAGCTCACATCATGATCTCAGGGTCCTGGGATCAAGCCCTACATTGGGTTCTCTATCCAGTGGGGAGCCTGCCTCCCACACAATCCCCCACCCCCCGCCTGCCTCTCTGCCTTCTAGTGATCTCTTGTCAAACAAATAAATAAATAAATTCTAAAAATCCTAAAAATAAATAAATAAAATCCTAAAAAAAAAAAAAAAGGCAATCAGTCTTTGTGTTCCTTTAACCCTAACAACTGGAAACCACTGATCTGCTTTCTGTGCTTCTAGACTTACCTACTCTGGGTATTTCAGATAAATGGAATGGTGCCATAGGTGACATCGTGTGCCTGGGTTGTTTCAATGAGTATGTTTTCAAGGTTCATCTGTGGTCTAGCATGCATCAGATCCTCATTCCTTTTTAAGGCTGAGTAATGTTCTGTTGTATGTATAGACCACATTTTGTTTGCCCATTTATCTGTCAATGAACATATGGGTTGTTCCACCTTTTGGCTGTTGTGAATAGCCCTATGCAAGTATTGGTTCCCATCAAATTTTGATGACTTAATTTCCAGTCTGTCCCTCCCCTACAAAATCATGAGCTTTATGGTGGCAGAGACTGAGTCCATTTCGTTCACAAATATATTCCTAGACCAAGCCATAGTCTGGAAAATACTTGTTCAATAAATGATAGAATACAAAATTTCTTAGTTTCCTGAATTTTTAATTAAAAGTAGATGACTGAAATTTCTTAAAATATTTTAAACTTTATATTTCTTATTTATTTTTGAAGATTTTATTTTTATTGGACAGGGAGACAGCAGGAGAGGGAGCACAAGCAGGGGAGTGGAAGAGGGAGAAGCAGACTTCCCGCTGAGCAGGGAGCCCGATGTGATGGGAGGCTCAGTCCCAGGACCCTGGGATCATGACCTGAGCCGAAGGCAGACACTTAATAGGAATAACACAGCCTGTAAAAATTCAGTAATGCTAGAAATATAAAAACAACTGTGCCTTAACTCCACATCAAGATTAGCTGTGGGAGAGAGGAGAGAGAGGAGGGCAGATGAGGGGAATGCAGAACTTCAACAGGGTCACAGAAGAGGAGGCAGCAGAGACAGGCAGAAAGGCATGAGGGAAGGTGGGGTGCAGAGAGGGCTGAGGCCGGGGAAGAAAGGGGAGGGGGCACTCAGAGATGAAACTGGAACAGTTCCAGGGTTGCTCTCTGTGTCTCAAGCTGCTGAGAAAAGTCCTCTCTGCCCCCAGGAAATAGCTTTTTGTCTTTCGTTTTCAAACATCAAAGTTTATTTCTGAAATGAAGGTTTGCTTTTGTGTGGAATTCTGATGGTGTTCCCCAGATGTTCAAGAGTGACTTTGGCTTTTTAGAAATCAACTTTTGAAATGGAGAGTTGTCTTCAAATTTTACTCATTTTTTTTTAAATTATGGTAACACATAAAAAATTATCCTCTTAATTTTTAAGTGTACATTACAGTATTGTTAGCTATATGTACATGCTATATGACAGGTCTCTGGAACTTTCTCATCTTGCATGACTGAACCTATAACCACTGAACTTGTCAGTGTTTGTCGAACACCTATTATGTGCCTGCAATGAAGGGAAGCTGTTGTCTCTCTGGGTAAGCTTCCTCTTTGCCCACTTATATCTGGAGATTCTGTGTCCATTTACATATACACTAATAATAATTACTTATATATCTTTATAATGCTTTGCAATGTGAGGTACTTTGCTTTAATTCCCTTGTAAGTACCATATACCTTATTAAGTACTTCCTATTTATCCCATTATTTCATCATTTCATCATTTCCCAAACTGTGATTATTTTCATTTTACAAGTGAGGAAGTTAAGGTCAAGAGAAGATAAGTAGTTTTTTCAAGGTCACGGAACCAGCAAGTGACAGAACTAAGATTTGAAATTGGTTTTTAAAGGCGAGTTCTTCCCCAATGCATCATGCTACAGTGATTCATTCCAAATAACATTAAAGAGTACTTTAACACTTCTTCTTGGATTGCTGGGAAAAGAGAAAAATACCTATAAAAAAACTTCATTATTCTTGTCCAAAACATTAAATACACTTCATTATTCTGGTTCAAGATATCTTAAAGAAATTCACCATGTAAGTCTGTATAAGTTGCTTGTTTTTCTCTGAACAGCTGCTCTAATCCAAAATATTTTTCTTATTTAGTTTTTATTTATTGTTCTGAGCATTATTGATTTGCAAATTTTAGCCCTTGCATTCTGTTAGAGCCAAATTTGGGCTTGAATCCTGGATTTGGTACTAAATTAGTTTTATGGCCTTGAAGAAGTCATTTAATCTCTCTAAGTTTTAATGCCCCCCATCTATAAAATGGTGATTTAATAGTATCTGCTTCCCACTGTTGTAATGAGGAGTACATGAGATAATGCATCAAAATTGCTTAGTATATTTCCCTGGCCCGTAGAAAGCACTTAACAAATACAAAATGTTATTGTTAATTATCCTAAATATAAAAAATTAATATTTTATTCAATTGAAATCATTTTTGGACTGAATTCTTGCAGCTAGAAAGCACAGAAAGAGCCCAAAATTTGAAGTCAGGTAGAATTAAGTGCCAGTCCTCTTTCTGCAACATCCTAGCAGTGTGGATTTGGTTTCCTCACTCCCAAATACAAATAGTAATACCTATCTCACCAGATCCTTGTGAGGATGTTTATAAAGATCCTGAGACATAATAAGGGTTCAACAAATAGAAGCTACTATTATTATTATAAATAATATCACTACAGAAAAAAAAAAAAGAACTTCCCACTCTCACAAGTTGGGAGATCAAGGTACTCAGGGAGGGTGCCCAAGGTGAATGCCACTTGGGCATAAAATTCTTCCTTTTGGGATCAGAACTCAGAGAACCTTCAAACATGAGACCAGAACATGGTAGCAATGCTTAACAATGTGCATCTTAGAACCTAGACTCTAAAATGCTAAGGTCATTATTATGTCATGGATGTTTGTGTCTGCATCTTATTCTTTCCCTTTTCCAAGGTTTATACAACCAGCGTTACAGTCATTTATTGAGGACCCACTATATTCCAGGTACTGTGCTAGTCACTATGGGAAATACAGAGACAAATGGACAGAGCCTTAGATCTCTTTTCTATCCACATTCTGGAGAGGAGGAATTATTCAGTTCCATGACTTTAAATATATCTGTATGCTGGTGATTACTAATTTATTTCTTCAGTTCCACCCTTTCCTCTGACCTTAAGACTCATCCTCATTTTCCTCTTTTCCACATTGACTTAGGTCTGAGGCATCGCAAAGGTAAAGTGGTTAAAACAGAACGGTTGACCTTTTCTCTTCCCGCCCTCCATAATCTGGCTTTCCCTCCACTATATCACATTTCAGTAAATGGTACCATCATTCATACAATTACTTAGGCTGAAATTGGCCTTCTTCTTTCTTTCACATCCTATATTCAACACTTCAACAAATATCATTAGCTTGACCATCAAAATACAATCCCAGGGCGCCTGGGTGGCTCAGTTGGTTGGGCGACTGCCTTCAGCTCAGGTCACGGTCCCGGAGTCACCGGATCGAGTCCCGCATCGGGCTCCCAGCTCCATGGGGAGTCTGCTTCTCCCTCTGACCTTCTCGCCTCTCATGCTCTCTCTCACTGTCTCTCTCTCAAATAGATAAATAAAATCTTTAAAAAAAAAAATACAATCCCAATCCAACTTCCCACTGACCCCCTTTACTACCCGCCTAGCCGCCTAGCCCCAAACACTGATCTTTTGCTTGGCCAATTACACTACGTTTCTAAGCAAAGCCCCACTTGCACCCTTGCCTCCAGGCCAATGTCACCAGCCACATACATCCTACACAGCACGACCCCAGAGCCACCATTCACAGAGACTTCAATGAGAGCACACCGCTTGAGTTGGGCAGCACAATGACCCTACTTGCCTTCTTCCAGTCTGCTTTCTATGGAGCAGGATTTTCTAACTGTTGGTGTTCTGCTAACTCTCTAAGACTTCCCTTTTGTAACCATGTAAAATCTGAAGTTCTGTAAGATGCCCCAGAATGTGGTTCTAGGCCACCCCACCTTCACTTAATTCTCCTCTTTTGCTCTCTTGCTGTCCTTTAGCCACATGAGTCTCTTTGCCTTTCTCTGGCCATTGAAGGTACATTTCTCCCAGGGCCTTTGACCTCATGGGTCTCTCTACCTAGGATGCTCTTGCCAGAGGTATTTGTTTGGCACGTACCCTCATTTTAATTAAGGCTTTGCTCAAATTTTTCATCTCGAAGAGGACTTTTCTGATCATCCTGTGATTTAATTTGGTATTATCTTACCTACCCTGTTTTATTTTTTTTTTTTATAGCCCTTGTTCTTACCTTATATATTTACTTATTATTTAGGTTGTTCTATGCCTCACCCATGAGGGTTTACTCTTTATGAGGGTAGGGATTTTTTTTTAACACCATAGTCCCAGAAGGGCTACTGTATAATTAGTTTTCAATGAATATTTAGAACTGAATGGATTGAACATGAAATCTATCCATTGGTTCACATATTCCTTCCGTCCTTCTCTTCTGTCAATTCTGTCATTGAGCAGTCTTTTAAGAATAAACTATATTGTGCTAGCATCCCATATGTATTAGTTCTTTCTATCCTCACAATGATGAGATCTTCATATTTTATACATTAACAGAGTTTTGCAGAGAGGAAGAGTCTGTGCCACATTAGGTATCAGTCTGATACACTTCATTGCCCATGAGATTTCCACTCGTGTAAATTATCACCTACCTATCCCAAGCTGACTGGTAGTTATACAGAACAGTTAATAAAATTAAAAAAAAAAGTGGGAAATGATTTAATTATGACACTATGTAGTTTTCTTGGGAAGCATATTAGTCAGGTTTTGCTGTAATAATAAACAATCCCAATGTCTCAGAAGCTCATAAAAACAAATATTTGTTTTTTATCCATGTTTCATGGAGGTTATGGGTCAGATGAGCTCAACTCAGCTTATATGTTTTCTCATCCTGCAACCCAAACCAAAGTTCATTATCTGGAAACTTCTGTTTTTGTGGTGGAGATGGGGGTGAAAGGGACCAAGCCAAATTGTGTAAAGCTCCTGATTGGACATGACAGGTGTCACATATTCCTGATATACCATTGGTCCAAGTATGCCACGTGACCAAGCTCAGAGTCCATGAGGCAAGGATGCATATTCCACCCCCAGTTTTTGTAGGCACATTACATGGCAATAAGTGGGAATATATAATCCTATTACAGAGAAGTGTTCAGAAAAACAATCCCTCATAGATCACAGATAGAGAAGATATTTTTAAAAAAATGGCCCATCGGTAAAAATAACAAAAGCTCCCTCTAGATATCCTTGCAGAGGAGGTGCCACCATGGTTTGGTGTATGTCTTCAGATTGGTAAATTTGGATTGACAATATTATCATTTCCACCACCAATGAATGATTTCAGGAAGCCTTCACTCATGTTTTCTTTTATGCATTCACTCACCAGACTTTGAGATCTTACTCTGTGGTAGACACTGGGGAAACTGAGGTAAATTTCACAAAAGATTTTGGTGAAAACCAGCTGTTAAATTATTTGTTTCCAATTGGGGCTTTGCAATTTTTAGCAGCCAAAACTTTGGTACACTGTCCAGAAGATCTTTTTCTCTTGAATCCTGAGAAGTCAAATTAGCCTTGGCAAGCAAAGTATTAGAATAAAGGAATTAAATTGTCATTTCAGAATTTTCACTGAGGCATTGACACACAGACATTCTTGAAGATGCCCTGGCATATTCATATTCTTTCTCATCTTTTCTCCTAGACTTTGTTTATAACTCTTCAGTTAACATCCTTTATCAAGGCTTTAGTGGACAACTATAATTTTATTTATTTAGCAATATCCTTCTCACTTTTCCAGGAATAGACCACTACCCCCCTTTTTTTCCCTTCTGAGACCTGTTTTTCCCCTTTCCCCTACTATTATGACGTCTGAGAAAACCATTGGCTCTCTATGCAGATCTTCCTCTGACCACTTCTGATTGGTTCATTGGTAGGCATCTGGCCTAAGCTTGGCCAGTAGGAGCTCTTACTTTATGTTTTTAGAATTGGGAAAAGGAGAATGCATTCTCCTATCCACCAGGTAGGGGTGGAGGGGAGAAGTGGGTGATATGAGCCTAAGAAGGTCTAGGCCTTCACATTTCCTCTCTTGTGAAGGAAGACAGCCTAAAACGGAAGAGGAGGCAAACACACTGAAAGAGTTAGGGGAAAGGCACTGCACATGGCATTCTGGGTAGTTTTTAAGTCCCACGTGCAATTGTTCTTGATGTGCGGCCATATTTCTGTTCTGTACATTTGATTATCCATCCCTTTCTTGGATCGTGTGAATAATTCATCGCCCCCTCCTTCTTTGTTGGGAAATGATAATTTAAGTTGTATTTCTGCTTCTTGCAAACAGGTCATTCTTTAGAGTATAATGGCATTTTAAAAACTGTCTTTGGAGAAAAGAGGACTGAAGGGGAACATAAATATTTCAGGGATGGACTGGGGAAGGGAGTGCTGACCGAGCAGCCAGAGAAAAACAGGGAGGGAGTGGAGTCATAGATGATTTAGAGAGAAGAATTCTGAGAAAGAAGGCATAGTCTACAATAGTAAAACACACTTCTGAGAAAATTGGCAAGATAGGGACGAAGAAATATTGGATTTAGTCACAAGGAGGTCACTGATGACCTCAGTATAAAGATATACAGAGGAATGGTGGGTGCTGAAGTTAGCCAACATGGATTAGAGAGTGAATGGGAGCCAAAGACTGTGAGTATAAACAACATTAGGAGACCTGACAGTCAAGATAGGGGAAGAAACAATGTCAGCATCAGTATACGGCACTCTTCTGAGGAAGGGCTTTTACTTTTCTCTCTCTCTCTAAATATGAAGACAAACAATCAATAAACATTTACTGAGCACATATTATATTTCTGATACTGTGTTATGTGTTGGAATAAAAAGATGAATAAAACAGAGGCAAGATGAAACAAATTATGGTACATCCATAAAATGGAAAAGTAGCAGCGAGCCCTAAAAATGATGTTGTAAAAAGACTATTTAAATAATAAAATCTGTTGGTATATTAAGTTAAAAAAATCAGGTTAAAAACCCAGCTTGTACATAGAGTCCAATCTTTTAATGTATACATCAAGATAGATACCTATGCATAGGGAAAAAGGTTGGAAAAAACAGAAAAATATAAATAGTGGCATCGAGATTTATAACTTCCATTTTTTTCTTTAGCCTATCTGCATTTTCTAAATTTTCAACATTAAACTGATACAAGTAGTTACAACTTACAAGTAGTTGTAAGAAAAATAGACAAAGATAATGTATATGTAAAATATGTAAAAATAGATGTCCTCTGGACGCTGAAGCTGATCACCAGTAATAGGAGAACCAATAGACTAACCAACCAAATGCCCCCAATGCGACCCGTGAAGTCTGAAGACAAGGGCTTATGTGAATGCAGAGGAATTATTTCTACCTATGGAAGCTGGGGAGACCTCTCAGAAGTGATTCAGTTAGGACAAGAAACATGAGCAAGAATTGGTCTCGCTTAATTCCTTAAGAAATGAAAAATAGAGCTTCCCTATGACCCTGCAATTGCACTATTGGGTATTTACCCCAAAGATACAGATGTCGTGAAAAGAAGGGCCATCTGTACCCCAATGTTCATAGCAGCAATGGCCAAGGTTGCCAAACTGTGGAAAGAACCAAGATGCCCTTCCATGGATGAATGGATAAGGAAGATGTGGTCCATATACATTATGGAGTATTAGGCCTCCATCAAAAAGGATGAATACCCAACTTTTGTATCAACATGGATGGGACTGGAAGAGATTATGCTAAGTGAAATTAGTCAAGCAGAGGGAGTCAATTATCATCTGGTTTCACTTATTTGTGGAGCATAACAAATAACATGGAGGACATGGGGAGAAGGAGAGAAGGGAGTTGAGGGAAATTGGAGGGGGAGATGAACCATGAGAGACTGTGGACTCTGAAAAACAATCTGAGGGTTTTGGAGGGGTGGGGGGTTGGAGTTTGGGTGAGCCTGGTGGTGGGTATTATGGAGGGCATGTATTGCATGGAACACTGGGTGTGGTACATAATGAATTATGGTACACTGAAAAGAAATCTAAAAAATAAATAAAAATTTAAAAAAAATTAAAAGAAAGAATTGGTCTCACTTAGAGGAAGGCAAAGAAATGAGCATAAACTAAAAGGGAAGTCCATGAAGAGCTCAAGGGATTTTGTGCACTCTGGGGGCAGAAGGGCAGAAGCAGAGGGAAGGTGGCTGCCAGGGCAAAAGACCTCTAATGTCCATTAAAGATGAGGACATTATTACGTAGTGAGTCAGTAGAGAAAAAACATGCAGTTGAGCAGGTGTGTAGATGAGTACCATTGCCCATATGCAGATGGAGAGGATACACCAGAGGGTGGCGAGGTCAGCGAGGAGGCTATACGTTCAGGTGTGAGAGTGAGGACCACACTAGGGAAATGGCAGTAGGGCTGGAGAAGCAGGGCTGTGTGTGAGAGTTACTTACTTGAGAAGGGAAATTGATAGAGTTTAGTAACAACACCAATAGCTGTTTCAGGCTGGGTTCTCTGGAAGCAGATCTTTGACATGGATTTTCAGGTGCAAGATTTTGTTAGGGATCTACACGTGAATGGAAGGGACCAGAAACAAAGCTGGCTGGAGGGAGAAGTCTGACTGCAGTGCAGGCCTGACAAAGCTTTGGCCATGATGGTGAACACTCAGGAGCCAGTATTGCCTATCAGAGATGTTTTAGGAGGGGTCCAAATGGCCAGGCCTTTGTACCCCCACCTCATTCAGTCAGGGGTTTTGCAGTCCCGGGAAGGGTGTGAGCTTAGGGTAGGTGGTGGCCCTTTGCAGGCAGACTTCAAAGGAGCTGGAGCCCAAGACGCAAGGCTCTCCTTGAAGGGGCATCTGAGTGGCACATCTCTGTGTCTATGAGAGCTGACAACTGTGCTCATTTCAGCTTCCCCCCACTCTATAAAAAGGTCACTGCTGTGCTCGCCATTTTGTAAATGGGGGAAGATGCAGAAAGAAGTCAAGAAATTTGCCCCAGATTATTCAGCTCGTACGTGATAGAGTTAGGTTAAAACCTTTAGAATTTGGCTTCAGGGCTCATGTCCTTAACCACTGACCCACACTACCTGTCACTGTATGTGGGTGGGATGGGGGTTGGGGGAGCAAGAAAATGTGACTATGATCAGCAGCCTGATTGGGCTCTCCTAATAGTTCTTTCTTTCCTTTTTTTTTTTCTTCCTGGCCATTCTTCTGTAACATTACAGACGGATGACTGTGATGTTGTCTACCTTCTAATTTTCCCTCTGCTCTCCCTCCCTCTCTCTTCCCTTCTTCCCTCCCTCCCTCTCTCTTTTTCTTTCTCACATGCTATTATTATCATATCATATCATATTGAAAGTGAAATTCAATAAAGTAGACATTGATTTATTAAACAAAGTTTTGCATGGGGATTAATAAAATAAATACAGACTTCAGTGAAATTGTGCCCTAAGCACTTGTTTTTAAAGCCATGTTTCAAAAAGATTATCCACAGGAGTTATGAATAATTTTTATCAAATGACAAGAATAGACACGAGTTAGCAATGGCAAAATTTTGTGTTCACAGGTTGCCACTTAATACTCCGATGTCAAGATTGTTGTTTCCCTTTCTTTAAAGTGATCTGATCACTTTAAAACATGGTTCACATGGGGAAGATTTCAAAGCACACAAACATAATGTGATGTTTTCTAAAACGAAGGCTTAGAGTGGTTTTTATAAAATTCTCATTTAATGAGGAGCTGGCAGAGTGTCTGGGTTGGGGGAATCGTGCTGAGGGTTTGGAAGTGGCCTGTGGGAAAGGTGGACCCAAGAGATAAATAGTGACGAAAGGAGAAGGGACAAACCCATCCTTGATCAGAGGACCTTCCCTTTCCCTCACTTATTTGCTCTGTATTGGGTGAAGTCTCCTCATGTTTCTGACCCTGGGTTTCAACACCTGAAAATGCCCAAGTGGTGCGTTGTTGTCAGAATTAAAGGAAATGATGCCTAGAAGAGCCTGACTCCTCGTGGGTATTAAGAGACATCACTGGATGTGAATCTGAAACACATTTCCTTCATCTTCAGGCACTTAGGATTTGAAACACTTCCTCTCTTCCTCTCTTCTTTTTCCTTCTCTGGTCCTCCTGCAAGATGGGGATTTCTGCATTCAGGGGCTCCCGGGAGCTCTGGGCTTTGAGCATTGGCCTAGAGGATAATTCCTCCCTTGCACTCAATCAACCTGGCATTCATCTGCAGCCGGGGAGAGCAGCCAGTCTGATTTCTTGACATAAACACACTGAATAAGCAAGACAGGCCCCACTGAGTTATTTAAAACCCTGATCTGAGAGAGAGCATCTTGAATCTGAAGTTCTTTCCTAAATATAAACGGCAAAGCTTATTCAACATCAAATCAAATCAATGATAATTTGAGGACTAATTAGCATTTGGGGCTTTTTTCGGCAGTGCGGTGATGTGGTGTATAATGCTATGTGATTGGGGAGAAGCACGTAATTATGAAGCTGAATACATTGTCTCCTGGAGACTGAGGCAGGAGCAGACTCCCTAGCTAAAAGAGGCCTGCCACCGGCCCGAGGGAGGGGTGGAGTAGGGGCGTGGCCGAGTCCTTACCTGAAACCTGCCGCCAATGGGGGTGGGGGGGTGTATGTCTCCAAGGGCAGGATATGAGCCTTCTTTTTGGTGATCCCACCTCTTCTCTGACAGAACATTTTTACTTCCGCTTGGATCAACAAAGCTTGATCTCTCAATGTAATTATAAGAGGTAAAAGAAGAAATGAGATTATTTCAGAAAGGAATTAAACAAAGGGGAACTAAAATTTGGTACGTGCTTGCTTGGAGCCTGGTGTCCAAATGACCAGAGGAAGAAACATTCATGGAGTACCTTCCGTGTGGTTATTTTTAAACTCATTACATACAGCCAATTTAATCCTTAGAATGGCCCTATGTGGTCAGTACTATATTACTTCCCTTCGTTGCTTCCTTCCTTCATCGCTCTTTCTTTATCTCTCTTTCCCTCTTCCCTTTTTTTTTTACTTTTCTTTTTCTTCCTTCCTTCCTTTTTTTCTCGTCTTTCCTTCCTCCCTCCCTTCCTTCCTTTCTTCCTTTCTCTCTTTCTTTCTTCTTTCCTCTCTCCCTTCCTTTCTTTTTCTCTTCATTCTTTCTTTCTCCTTCCTTCCTTCCAAAACTGAGATTCAGAGAGGCTAGGAACTTTTCTAAAGTCTTATAGATAGAAATTGGCAGATCAGAGTATATTGTATTTTATAAATTAATATACTTAATATTCTTCTGGATCCAAAGTTGGTGCTACTCTTCCCATACTGTACTGCTTTGCCTGAATTACATTAATTTATCTCAAGAAGCCTATGGAAGATGGTATGTTCTTAGACATGGGGATGCCCTGGGCTTAGAGAGGTAAAGAAATTCACCCAAGATCACCAGGTACTACGTGGAAAAAACTGACATCTAGGAGAAGGGTAAAATGAAAACACAGAAAATAGTTACCAAAAAATATTAGCTGTGATAAAAAAAAAAATCATAAAATCCAAAGAGCACATGGACCCTGTGTGAACTCTTCATGTGAGACGAACAGTCCTTGAACAGGAGACTTGGTCAAAGTTTAGTGTCTGCAGTCTGCTCTTCTGTCTCTGTGAATCTACTCCCATAGGTCTGGGGTTTATCACCTGGTACCTAGGATGGAGGTGTTCAATCAGAGATTCTGGCCTGGAAGCTACAAGCAGGAAGAGGATGACATATAAATGTCTCTCGTATGTTGAATCTGACCCACTGGTAGTGGCTGTCTGTGGTGTTGGGTTGAGAAAGATTCTGAGGCCCATTAGGGCTCAGGAGGAAAGAGAACAGATTGGTTAGTGATGTCTGTGGTGGCCTCCTCACAGTGGGTGATGACATGTGCCCAGTATTGGCTGTGCCTGTCTTACATTCTGACTATTCCAGTTTCTCCTCTGGTTTCTCTTGGCACAGTGAATACATATAGGAATTATATTCTCCTGGAGACTTGAAGCTGAATTCTATAGGAGCACCCAGCATGCACATGCAACACATCTGCTAGTTAACAACGTCCTGTTTCTTCAAGGGACTTTGAGATGCTTAATTTTGACATTTAGGCAAGATAAACCAAGAGGCAGGTGCTTTGGAACAGGAAAGCACAGTAAGAAAAATAAAACCCTTTAGACTGATTTTTTTTTTCCAATTGAATATTAAGAAGCCAAAGAGTGGCTGCTTTTCCAAGCATGATGAGGGTAATTCAAATTATACTTATTCAACTTATTCTACTTATTCAAGTAGAGATGGCCTGATGGGGGTCCAATTGTTGAGTATAATGTTGGACATAAGAAGTGAGACAATTAGTCTTCTCAAGAAGCTATGGCTAAATTGGCAAGAGGAGACAGGAACTTTGTTGTTGTTGTTAAATACAATGAGAAAAAACTCAGTGCTGAGGCCCGAGGATATTGGCACAAACATTGATATGAATAGTTTATTGAATGCATTAGATCGTGGTCTGGATTACCATCTCATTTTGGCTATAAATGAGAATCAGTCGATTCTTTATTGAGCATCTATGTGTACCTAATGCTAGGTATTCCTCCAAAGCAAATTATGTATTATTTATAATGTGTATTCACTCTACATATGGAAGGTATTTAAGAGGGCCTACCATCAAATATATACATAAATATATATATATATATATATATATATATATATAATAAGACCATTAAAATAGAATTAGACAATATCTGAAGAAGAAGACAAAGGCAAAATCACTAACCACATAGACTAATGTAGTTACTATGATTGAGAATTAAGATTAGATCTGAGCTTCCTGGCAGATAGGGCAAAATGGAGATCATGGTGGATGCATGTTTGTACTACCAGATGCAATAAGAACACTTGGAAAGGTAAACTGTTGGATATTACAAGCTTCCAAAAGAACTTGGATGCCAAGCTTCCTGAGGGCAGTGACTGAGTCTTAATTTATCTTAAAACCTTGGCCACCTGGTAGAAAGCATGGCACGTACTCAATGTGTAATAACAGAGAACTTGTTGAATCTATTGCATCAGTACAATGATTTGTGGAGATTTGGAAGATAGGAAGGGTTATTAAGATAGAGTGCTATTATTGACTCTCTTAGGAAAGCCTTTTTGTGGAAATTGGGGGAAATTTAACATAGGGAATTAGCTCCATATGTAGTAGAGGATCTAAGAAGGTAAGAGGGGATGGCAAGGGAACTCAGAGATCAGCAACACCAGGAAGCCACTGCAGCTTGAACTAGAGGAAAGCAGTGGTATTTTGAGAGGTAGGGTCACCTGAGGGGTGGGAGGAAAGTGGAACCATACCAAGCCGTACCAGGTGGGAGCTAGAGCTATGGGGTGGGAGGATACAACCAGTGCCAGAGACGCTGTCATGAGAAGAGAGGGAGGAGGAGGAAAAAACGGACTTTTCCCCTTACCCTATAATCTCTTGCCTCCCATTGGCTGAACTCATTTGAAATCAGCTGATGTAAGAATCTGAAAAACACAGCCTCAGGGCTCAGGACTGTCGCAGGTGCAAATTGGAATCTGGGACATCTGTGTTCAATTTGGTCAGACCTTGAATCATGAGCATTGTAAAGATTCTGGAGAAGCTAGTATCTTTTTTTCTTCCCCCCATAATCTTATTAATAGAAAATACTTTGGGCTTCTGATAATCTATAAGGTACTTTGAGAATGTGATTTGGTTGAAACAGATTTAGGTTTAAATTCCAGCACTGCCACATAAGCCACATCAAGAACTTGGGCAAGTTACCCCACTTCTCTGAGCCTCAATTTCTCCATCTCTAAAATGGTAAAGATAGCACCAACTTCCCAGAGATTTTTGTGAAGATTAAATGAAGAAATTAATATAAAACACACAACACAGTGCCTGACACATAGGAGAAGCAGAACCCCTAGCTAGTCTGAGATTATCAGTAGTTGGCGACTACTTCACACATGACTGCTGCTTTCAGCAGAACCTTTCTCAGCTTTCAACTTATGTGGCACCACACCCATGAAATCTTTCCAGGGTGTCCTTCCTGTGTCCCCGGTGTCCTCTGGATATACCTCTATCAGGCACATTTCATGCCATTTTAGCATTATCTCTTGGGGTGCCTGGGTGGCTCAGATGGCTAAGTGGCCAACTCTCAGTTTTGGCTCAGGCCATGATCTCAGGGACCAGGGATGAAGCCCTGCATCAAGTTTCAGGCTCAGTGGGGAATCTTCTTGAGGATTGTCTTTCTCTCCCTCTCCATTTGCCTCTCCCCGCACTCACGCACACTCTTTCTAAAATAAATAGATAAACATCCTTACAAATTTATTTAAAAAAATGATCTGTTGACCCTCTATTTTCTTCATTAAAATGAGAGCTCCTTCCAGGCAGGAGAATATAGATTGTTCTCTCCATATCATACCTAGCATTGTTCTTGGCAAAGAGTATGAACTTAGCAAATGCTTTTTGAATGTATGAATAAATAATTGCTATTATTCACTCACCAAAAGTAAGATGAACCATTTTCCCAGCCATGCCTTCTCTAGTTCCTTCTTCACTGGGGGCATCTCTGCCTGGTTTCTGAGCTAATCCTGCACAGCACTGTGAGTCTATGACTATCTAGAGAATAGGAGATGGGAGAAGAATAAGGAAAATATAAGAGTTGGCTAGAGCAAGTTGGGAGAAAGATAGTGGACAGCTATTGAATGTCAGATGAGCCCTTCTTTTCTAGAAAGAGCAACCATCAGAACTTCTATGCTTGTATGAAGAACCCCCAAACATTGTTCTCAGTTTATTGCCTTCATGGAAGATATGAGACCCGAATGGGGTGAATCGGTTCTGATCTCTTGGAAATTTAAAACAGAAACCTATACAGAAAAGTTGTTAACTTAACCACTGACTGAAGATATAAGACATAATACTCAGAAGGAGTTCCTGGCCATACTTTTTCTCCTTGTGATGTAAAGAGAAGTCATCGTGAGGCTAGAGAAAAGAATAAAGGAATTATGGGGGGGAGGTTTGAGACCTCCTAAGATGTTCGAGTCCCCAGCTCAAGTTGCTGCCGTCACATTTCTGCCCATGAGTTCTATGAGTTACACAAAAGTTTTATTATAAAGCCCCCTTTTTTGTTTAGGGTAGTTCAAATTTGATTTCTGTTATCTGCAACAAACACATCTTAATCCAAAAAAATGTGAAAATGGACTATGAAGCAGAAAAATAATTTGAGACTAAAATATCAGTAGCCACGAACACTGACATATAACTTTCGGATTTTATTCTATAAGCAATGTGCAGCCTTTGCAAGTGTTTGAGGAAGGAAGTAAAATGAAATGGTCTGTATTAAATGGAAAGGCTCTGGCTGACACCTAAACAAAGTGTGTATCTCTCTCCCTGTCACCTTTGCAGCTCAAAAGCACTAATCACTTACTAATCTCAGGAATGTGCTCTTCCCAATTTCCCCACAAATACCTCTGACCCACATGAATGCCCAGCATATTTTTACTGGACTCCAAACCTTTTCTTTCTTGCAAATTTGTTTTTCCAGTGATCTGCTCTCTGGCTGTCAGAGAATTGTCCTTCTAGAACTAATACTATCACTATGGAAAGATGCCAGATGTCCGTTAGCTGCAGAGAGGGTTATATTCAGCACGTCAAAAAGAGGACAAAGATTTCCAATGCATGCTTGAATTAGCTAAAAAAATTCATTCTTTCTGCCTTTCTGGTCTTACATTTTGAGGTGAGTAAAGATCTAGATTCCCTGGAGAGGAATAAGAGCCTGAGGCCATTAATCAAATGGATGCTGGAAGGCAGTGACAGGTGGATTAGGGAATCAGCAACATAGTCTACCCCACTCTCATACTAATTTGCTCTTTAGGCATAGGCTACTTATTCCCCCTTCTGCCCCTCAGTCTCCTCATCTGTAAAATAGAGGAGTTAGTCTAAAGAAGTCTCACATTTGGTGATTCTATTTGTCTGAGTTTTTCTTGGATCATCAGGGGGCCAGGAACATGGCTTTGGGTCTGGGTTCCACTCACTGAGAATGGCCCACTTGTTGGACAGCTCTTTAGACCAGCCCTGTAGAATAACTTGAAGTAGTCCTAGGCCTTATCACAGTCACTGGAGGGTAAGTGTTTGTGGGTCATTTACCCAAGATACAACCTCAACCAAGACATAAAAATAATGCCTCAGTGGTCCATCTGCAGCTTACAGGAGTATCCATCTCCTCCAAGATTCAATTTGGCTAAGATTCAATTTGCATTAGTAGAAATAAGGTATGGCTACCATGCAGTATGAAGTGAAGGGGAGTTTAATTAAAAAGGAACAAGCTAACATCTTCCCTATGTGTTCCAACCTACACTCACCTTAGACCTCTCATGGCAGCTGTGATCTGAGCCACATAGTCCAACATTAGATCACATTATCTCTTGAATTGTTCTCTCATTTTTTTTTTTTTTTAATGTGTGCTCAGTTCAGATCTCTAACTTTACTGAATGTATTTTCAGTTCAAGGACACATATTTGTAGGGAAGCTACTCTCTGCCATGCCCAGAAGATAAAGAGACAAGCACAGTCCCTGCCTTTGAAGAACTCACTGTCTGGAGAAGGATATAGACAAACAAACAGACATTTATGCAGAAGACGTTAAGACAGAGGGATGTGTTTGTTTTCTATTATTGTGTAACAAATCACCACAAATTTAACAGTTAAAAATAATACCCTTTTTTTTTTAGCTTATAGTTCTGTAGGTCAGTATCCAGATGGGTTCCAAAGTGTCCTCTGATCAGAGTCTCACAAGACCAAAGTCATGTTGTCGGCTGGTTGGGCTTTTATCTGTAAGCTCAAGAGAGGAGTTTACTTCCAAACTCAATCAAATCAGTGGCAAAATCCTGTTTCTTGAAGTTGTAGGTCAAAGGTTCTTGTTTCCTTGCTGCCTTTCAGGACAGGGGCCACTCACTGTTCTAGAGGTCAACTGCATTCTTTCTCATATGGCTGCTTTCTTCATGTTCAAACCAGCAATTGGGGGTAGAGTCTTTCACATGCCTTCACTTTCTCTGCCTTCCTCTTCTGTCTTTTTCTTGTACCACCAGCCTGAGAAAGTACTGTACTTTAAAGGACTCTTGTGATTAGATCTGGCTCACTTGGTTACTCTTACTTTTGAAAGCTCAGCTATCTCTTACAACAACACAGTCATGGGAGTGATATCTCAGTCATATTCACAGATTCCAGGGCTCAGGGTGTGGGATCTTTATGGCCCTTCCTAGAAATTTTGCCTGCCACAAGGGTGTAGAGGATGTTAGG
The DNA here is from genome assembly GCF_022355385.1 of Mustela nigripes. Classification (NCBI taxonomy): domain Eukaryota; kingdom Metazoa; phylum Chordata; class Mammalia; order Carnivora; family Mustelidae; genus Mustela; species Mustela nigripes. Next base: position 46,981,197 of record NC_081570.1, on the reverse strand, counting down.
GGGCACAGAGCAAAGAGGGGTAAACACCCCAACTCCCATGAGATCATGGGAATGCCTCTTGGCAGAAGTTGCCTGGTTGGGTTTTCTAAGGATAACTTAGAGTTAAACAGGGAGAGAAGGGATGTGAAGGAGATGCTTTGGAAAAGATGGATGGAAGAGTACTTCAGGAAGCTCAGTACTCTCTCTTTCCTCCCCAGCATCTAACCCAGTGCTGAGCACGTAAGAGTTTTCAACATTTTCTTGACAAATAACTGTTCATGTGTCTAGTCTTTGGAAGGTTGTTTCCTTCTTGTTTGCCTAATGACTGAGCACAAGCATCCTCTTTAGGTTGACATCTGTCTCTAGTCGCCAGCTTTCCTCACTGTACTACTCTCTCTCTTCCCCATCTACCTCCCTCACTCTATTAATTTCCTGTTGTCTTGTCTGATTTCTCCTTGCATTTGAGCACCACAGGCAGAGACTCTAACCTTTTCACTTTGTGCTCCCAGTGCCTGGCACCATCATGTTGCATGGTATCCCTCAGAAAATGAATGTTAAGTCAATGAGCTCTTAGCTTAGACTCTGGCTTCTTCTTTGGGTCAAACTCACCATTTTAGTTGAGTTTATTTTTAATAAACATTCACATAGCCCCTGTTATGTGCCAGTAAGTAAACAGCAGAGCCAAGATTCACACTTAGACAGTCTGCTGCACTTGACAGAGGTAAGTGTAACCCTTCAGTCCCTGCCAAGCTTCATACCTACTATGACTAACAGAACAACAATAACAACAAACAAAAACAACCACCACAACCATTTACTGAGTATTGTTGCACAGTTGCTGTATTGAATTTGTACAACAAATTCCTATAACACTAGAGAGTAAGAATTATTACCTTTATTTTAGAGCTAAAGATTCTGCCTCTCAGAGATGTTATGTCACTTACATGTGTCCACAGGCCAACAGTGGACCTAGGACTTACAATCTGTTTGACTCCAAACCTGGGCTCTTTGGGGATAATTTAGTGCCTTCATCAGTTGTTTTCATTGAACTGATCATTCCTTTTCTTTTGTAATGACTAACCACTTCAACATCCATGGAATCATTGTCTTTAAAAAAACATTCAGGAGAAAGTTAGAATCTTGTTATTATGGGTACAAAAACATAAACCAATTTACAATGACCTTGCCGTGATCTAACAGAATAAAAGATCAGTTTCTCTGTGTAAGTCAGATCCTGCCCTGTGTCTTCTTGGTGCCCATCTCAGGGCTGTAGTCCTGTCATGGTGACAATAAAAGGGATAGCACTTTTCCAGGACACTCCAGAGAGCTGGAGTGACTTCATCACCTCACTCTTCATCTATGTGGATTTTCCTCAAATCATTTCTTTGTTACCCGAGAGAAGACCATGAACACAACTACATGAAATATGTATAAACTCCAAAGGTCCACTAATTAAGCAAGGCCCTGTTTTATCCATTCTGTACCCCAGCACCGAACACAGGGCCTGGCACATAGAAATTGCTCAGTGAATGTTTGTTGGATGAATGAAGAAGAGAACCAAAGAAATGGAAACATTGCCCTTGTGCTTAGCATTGGAGCTGAATCTAAAAGGAGTATAGTGTGTTGGAATTTGGCATACATGGAGTAAGTTGGAGCAGTGTCTCTCAGACTATCTGTGGGGAAGGCATGCACGCACCTTTTATCTCTAACAAATTGATTTGATACATGGCCCTACTACTAGTATGTGCTTTGTACCACTAGCAACTTATCTCTCTAAATTCAACAGCACCCTAGTTGAAATCCTATGTGAAAGGAAATGGTCCAATTTCATTTTTCTGCATGTGGCTGTCCAATTTTCCCAGCACCATTTATTGAAGAGGCTGTCTTTTTTCCATTGGACATTCTTTCCTGCTTTGTCGAAGATTAGTTGACCATAGAGTTGAGGGTCACTGTTGGTGGGAATGCAAGCTGGTGCAGCCACTCTGGAAAACAGCATGGAGGTTCCTCAAAATGTTGAAAATAGAACTGCCCTATGACCCAGCAATAGTGCAATTGCTGGGTCATAGGGCAGTTCTATTTTCAACAT
>NC_081570.1:46861747-46978732 GCF_022355385.1 Mustela nigripes | reverse complement strand
AAAAATATATGTTTATAAAAAATAAAAAATTATAAAAAAAAAAAAAGAAATCCTATGTGATGAGACAAAGCACTGATCTCATACTGGGAAATCACAGCAATGTTAAATTGCTAAAAAATTTCTAAAAGCTCATTCTCAATTTCTATACTTAGCTCATCAAAACCAGAAACAAACCATTTATAGTCCATCCCTGGTCCCTGATCACATTGAGAATAACACTCTAGAACAGGAGTTTGCACTTACAGTTGGGTTAGAATCTTATTAACCAGATTTATATGATTGGGGAGAAGTTACTTAACTTCTCTCAACCTCCAATGTTTTTTTGCCTATAAAATGAGGAAAATAGTAATACTCCCTTATGGGGTTGTAATGAGGATCTAGTCCAATCATTCATTCAATAAATATTTATTGAGATTCTATTATGACAAATACTCCCTTCAGCACTGGAGAAAAAGTAGTGAACAAAATGGACAAAAATCCCTATTTTTATGGAGCTTAGATTGTGGTGAGATAATCTGTATAGAGAAAGTAGCCTGGTGTCTAGTTGTTACCAACTATGTGTCATTTGACAGGTCCTAACTTTACCAAGAGTCAGTTTTAACTTAACAAAGAGTCAGTTTTCTAAAAATAGAGCAAAAACAACAGATACCTCTTATGATTTTTCTGAAGATCCAGCGAGATCAGAGAGATGGTCATTTGCTGTGGAAATAAATACAACTCAAAGTTAAGTGTAAAATATTATGTTTTTGGATCTTGAGGCTCCGAGTTGTGGACTCTCCCAGCAATTGGGAGATTCAAGGTAGTGGGGAGACTTCCCCTGAAACAATGGGGGCCACAAAAGCTGAGAGCTTCAGGAACCACACGAGAAGCCAATATCTAAAGCTAACTGAACAACGTTAGCCAACTAGCCAGTATGGCCAAATGAACAAAAGGAGGAGCACATCAAAAGGACTGAAAGAAGATGTCAAGGCCAAAGCATAGAACCAGAATTTTGGAATCAGGCAGATAACTAGGACAGAATAGACAGCTTATAGCTTGCTTTGAATGCTTACTGGGATATGTTATATGGGCACAAAACCAAATTTAAAGGAATGAGTTAGAACAGACACCACATCCAAGAGATATTACCAAAAACAGAACCAAAGTGCTCATAATCAGGTTCAGAGTGAGATTAAGGTTAGGACTAGGAGATAAAACCAACCATCCAGAAACAATGAAAACTCAAGAATGGAACATGAAACAAAGAACAAATTATGCTCTAAGGCTAAAAATTATGCTGGGTGACTCCTGTTAGCCTTTTCCGATGTACTCTACCATTCTTCATCCTGTCATGTTCCCCAGGAAGTAGACTGACACTGATCTCTTACCATCTGGTTTCTCAGGGAGTTTTCCACCACTGGGGAAGATAGGGCACTGGAGGAAAACTGGGAGGGAGGAAAGGGAGGTCAAGGGATTTGTTCCCTAAGGTTTCTCTCTTTAGACTATTGCATGCCTCAAACACAGGTCTTTACCCCTGTTGTGCTTTCTGGGTTCTGTTAACCACTCCTTCCTTTTGTCCTTTTAGATCTAGAGACCTCAGAGAACCCCACTTCTTACTAGCCCCTGGGGGCCAGAGTATCCTGTGTAGCTTCCCTTTACCCTCCCCACAACTTTGTAAATAATCTTATTATCCTAAACAAGTATGCCATCTGTTTCCTTCTGGCATCCTGACTAGAAGCTCCAGGACTTAAGTCCAAAGCTCTGCCTTATTGGGTTCTGTGTGATTAACTATGGGTGGTCAGTCTAATTTAGAGAAACAGTGTTGGGCAGATTCATAGTACAGAGTGGAGCAAGTTAGAGTCAGAATTTGAAAGTAGTCATGCTAGGGTCCTGGGTGTTAACTAGAATAGATCCCAGGGGTTGAAAAAACAGGCTACTATTTAACATTGTACTTACTGTATGCCAGGTACTAAGTGCAGTATATTTGTGAACTCCTTTAATCCTCACAGCAGTGCTATTGAGTTGGTGGTGCTATTGCCATCCTTTTACCAAGTGAGGACAGAGAGGTTAAATAACTTGCCTGAGGTCACACAGCTAGTAAGTGGTTGTAGCTGGGATCAAAACACAGAGAGTCCCACTCCGGAGTCCGTGGTCCTAACTGTGAGTCCTCTACTGATAGTCATTTTTCACTTCCAAGTACTGGGTTTGCTGCTTCCTTGTTCTCATTCATAGTCTGAAGGTTGCTAATAATATACTTTGCATTGACTTTAGCAATTTAGTAAGCTTTAGCACATTTTGAACCTCACATTTCTGATTTAGTTCTTACAAGTACCAGGGTGTTCAGATTCCTCAAAAGGCTAAAATACCCAGCTCAGATTTCCACAGCCAGAGGATGGTGGAGGCTGGCGTTATACTCTTTTCTTCTTAAGCTTTTCTATTCTATCTCATAAACCTTGAAGTTTTTCTGGCAGGGACAGCATCTTTTTCACTGCTATACTCAAGTGCCTATTTCATGGCAGGAACATGATAAACACTGAATAAATGAATGGTTTTGACATGTCCTTTAAAATTCAGAGTGTAGTAGAGGGTATCCAGGAAAGCCATATTATTTTCTTTATTTAGTCTATTATTGGAACCCATCATTATCGTAGCATCTGAACTGTTTCTTGGCAATGCCCAGCTCTCTGGGACCCTCCTCTTTTCTTAAATCTGCACACATAGCAGGGATTATGCTTGCCTGGTCTACCTTAATCTCTCTGCAAGTCCATTAGCTTTCTTAACTGATGATCACAGGGTCTGATTAGAGCGTTTGCTTGATTCCTTTATCTCATATTAGTTATAGAAGTGGTTAGGTGCCAATGCTTCTATTACAGTAGGTCATACCTGGGTTTGAATCCTTGTTTTGTCCTTTGTGCACAGGTTACTTAACATCTGTGTGTCTCAATTTCTCAATCTATAAATAGGTTATCATAGTCATATACACTTCACAAGATTGTTGTGTGGACTACATTAGATAATGTAGATAATCATTATCATTTCAGATCCACCAGGAAGGAAATGATAGTACAAAGTTGAAATGCAAGATACTTTGTCGGTGTAATGCCTGTGAAAGGTAAAGGGGAAAGGGAGCAGGAGTCATTAGCAGAAGCCTGCAGACTATGATGCAGGTCTGATATCTGTGAAAGGAGTGGGAGAAGGAAGCAATGTTGGGTAGAAAGAACCCCAGACTATGGCTCAGCTCGGAGTAAGTCTTGGCCAGGTTGATAAGAATCTCTGACACCAACATTGCCTGTAGGGGATGTTTGCACTGGGCAGAAGCCTCATCGCCCACTGTGCTCAGTTTTTGGTTAGAGCTGCTAGGGAGTATGGTACCTTTATCATAGCTACTAAAGTATTATATGTTGGCTAATTGGACATAATAAAAAAAAAGTATACAAAGCTCTCAGCACAGTGCCAGGCCCCTAGTAAATATTCAGTAACTTCATTCAAACTTCCAAATTCTTACCTTCTAAATTTAACTTCTTTTCAGCAAATAATTCAGAATATTGGGAAATCTACACACATAATAACTTTCTATAATGTTGTCTTCTGAGGACCATCTTAACGTCCATAAATTTCTTTGAAGGACAACCCCATTACACTCAGCTTTATTCTGTAAACTCTTCTATATCAAATTATATGAAAAAAATTTATATATACCCTCCATTTATATATAGAGAAATAAGTGTTCAGAGAGAGCATAGGTCTTTCCCAAGGTCAGAGAGTAAGCCCCTGGGAAAATCAAAAATTGGACTCCAAACTCCTGGCCCTAGCCCCATGCTACATTCTTTTTGCATTCTGTGTGTATGTGTTTGTGTGTGTGGATAGACTGATAGTGATCAACCAAATAGTCATTTGACTAATTACCTTGATCAAAATTGTCCCGGAGTGGAGGGGAATGTATTATTTTTGAAATCAAGGTATTGGAAATAAGTAAAATCTAGACAGGACTCACCAAAATTCAGATTTCTCCAGTTTTCTTCCAATTCAACAACCTACTTACTTCATTAGTCTCCAGTATGAGCTTCCCTTTCCTCACCTTTGCTGAAGTATATTACCTCTCTAGACAGTTCTAGGTCTATTTCTGTCCATCTGCATAGGGACTTATGAAGATATTTGGAACATTTATTGAAGCAGACCTTAGTAATCCTAGGTCAATTACAGGGCCTTCATTATCTTTGGGAAAGAAGCTCACTGTATGGTAATGTTCACTTCACCCCATTCCAAGAAAAACTCATGGACCTGCCTTGAATGAAAAAGTTAGCAAGGGAAATCAAGAAAAGTAGACTTGTAGCTGGAAGACCTGTGTTTGTATATATGCCATAGCTCTTAGTAGCTATAATCTGGGACACGTTCATGCCTTAGCTCCCTCATTAATAAAAGCTAAAGAAGGGTTGGAATTAAGGCTTATCCCAGTCACCTATGGTAATGAGGGTCTCACCTGGGCACAACTGTAATACATTTATGGCAATATTGGTTGGAAAGAGTTTCTCTATTAAAATATTTGCCCCCCCGGGGGGGGCACCTGGGTGGCTCCGTGGGTTAAAGCCTCTGCCTTCGGCTCAGGTCATGATCCTAGGGTCCTGGAATCGAGCCCCGCATCAGGCTCTCTGCTCAGCAGGGAGCCTTCTTCCCTTCCTCTCTCTCTGCCTGCCTCTCTGCCTAACTGTGATCTCTATCTGCCAAATAAATAAGTAAAATATTAAAAAAAATTTGCTCCCTATTGTAGGTGTGATATGCTAAATATTGAACATTTCAGATCCCCAAAGCGAACTCCTATAGTCTATACAGGCCCTCTGGGAATCTCATTCTAGCTAGGAACAACATAAGATCCAGTGTGTATGGAACATTTATATTTGCTGATGGTTCACGTAATATTATCGCAACTTCTCATAACAACCCTGCAAGGAAATGATCAGCTCCACTTTATGGCTAAGAAAATTAATGCTCAGGGCACCTGGATAGCTCAGTTGGTTGGGCATCCAAATCTTGGTTTTGGCTCAGGTCAAGATCTCAGAGTCACGAGATTGAGACCCACATCAGGCTCTGTGTTCAGCAGGGAGTCTGCTTGAAATTCTCTCTTTCTCCCTCTGCTCCTCCCCTGCCCCACTCATTCACTCTCAAATAAGTAAATAAAATCTTAAGAAAAAAAAAAGAAAACTAATGCTCAAAGAGGCTATAAACTTAACTGTTTCCCTGTTATCACCCTTCTTCAGCTCAGTGCCAGTGTCTCCTATGTTACACTGTGTGACAATTATTCATTCACGTAACTGACCCCTGAGGACTTTGGGGCTGTGCACATTGCACATAGTAAGTGCTCAATAAAGGCTTATTAAATTTTCCTTTCCATCTGGAGACTTGATCAGGCAGACTCTAGAATGTGGGGAATGGCTAGGGCTCATTCTAGGAAGGAGGTCTAGCTACAGGTGGTAAAGGATGATACCTCTCATTGGGCAAGACCCATGGCTGCATGGTCCAGAGATTTCTGCACAGAGGGAGGGCAAAGTGGCAGCAACAGTTGTCCGGACTAATTAGCAGATTACTGAGTTCAGCAAAAGGTTGTATGAGGGCAGGAACTCCCAGCAATTTCAAATCTGGTTGTCCAAAAACGATTATAAAAAAAAAAAAAATCCTCAGAAGCTGTAAAAGTGGCTGAATGCTGAGGACCTCTACCCGTATCTCTCCTGCATGAGACCTAGATGCATTCTAGGAACTGGGTACATACCTAAGCTTGGGGAGGAGGGGTGGGAAGGGCAGGGAGTGTCGGTGAGATGCCTCAACTTTGGAAGAATAGAGTAGGACATTAAGAAATCAGTCTCCCAGCAGCTTGAGGCTTCTGATAGACCCAGGCAGTGTTACAGTGTCATGTATCATAGCTTCCCCTCCACTCAGTATATTTGCATTTAAAAAAGGTTCATTGAAGAAAAACTAGTTCAATCCAAAGGAATTAAAATCTAATTGGATGCCTTTCAGATACATGGATACATGGTTAAAAGGATGAGGGAAATCACTTGTGCTTTTAGACCTCCCCAGAAAACCATACTGAGGCCATCATTTTTAGCTGTGTAGGTTGAGCTCTACACAAATATATATGGCATCTTTGAATTTCACCCTGAAGGAACATGTTGCCTGAAAAATTCACTGGACTGTCACTCTATATGCATAGTGAATGTGATTTGCATAGCAGAATAAGCCACTTGAGTCTCTTTCTCCTTTCCTATTGGATTAAATCTCTTGAACTCTTCAAGGCCCAGCTTCAGTGCCTCTGTGAAGCTTTCCCTGTTGGCCTCCTCCATCCCCATAGAATTAACCATCCTCTTCTTTTCTTTGTCCCTCTAGTGACTTGCTTGCCTGGGTCCCACCCTGATGTGGTTCCTGGCCAACTCTACAACTTCATTCTTGGCACATTTCCACTCATTTATGCTCTAGCCATGCTGTTATTTCCCTCCCCTCCGCATGCAAAGTAGAAAGACCTAGAATGCTGCTTCATGGTTGCCTGGCTGTGTGCTTGCTGTTCTGCTTCTGTCTGGAAGCTTTTCCCCACTCCTCTTTCTTTCTGGCTAATTTCCAGACATTTTCCAAGACTTTGCCCTGGACAGAGACAGGGACCACAACTGTATGATTCACCAGTGTAACTCAACCTGCTAGCATACCGCCTGAAATGCAGGAATACTGGTTCCACGCGTGAATGAATGAATCTCCTCCAGGAAACCTTTTTTCTCTGACACTTACCACCCTAGTCTGAGCTGGGTGTCTGCTCCTTTTTCATCCTATGCTTATCTTCTCAGTTACAACTCTATATTAGAGATCATCTGTCTATGTCTAGCTTCTCCACCCCTTCCCACCATTAGATTCTAACTTTCTTAAGATTTGTTGCTGGGTTTCATTCATTTTAAGCTTTCATGGTCTAAAGTGCCTGGCAAGCAGTAAGCTCTAAATAAATGTTAATAAATGATAAAATTGAGCCAGGTGGTTGCTACTTTTAAGACACTAGGTCACAGTAAATAACTTTCTTCTTTTTTACTGACTGGAGCTCACAGTACTCCACCGAATATATACACAATACACAATTTATAATTTGATTTGGAAAACAAACCATCTTGTAGAGTGAAGAGAGCACTAGTTGAAGAGTCAGTTCCTGGTTCCAACTTTGCTATATGGCAACTGGTGACCTTAGGAAAGTCAGTGGATCTCTTCAAAACTCAGTATTCCAGTCTGCCAAATGGGTATAAAGATTCTCTAGTCTGTTAGTTCTGCCATAAGTAGGCTCCATTACAAGGACTTGGGTTATACAGTTTATTTGGGAGGTTTGTTTGGGAAGCACAAATAAGAGAGTAGAGAAAGTGAGACAGGGAAGAGAGATAAATCAGTAACATCTACATTAATGATGGGTTGCTACAGTAGACAAGGTGAGCCCATTCCCATTGGGGATGTTCTGAGCGCCCCTACAAAACATGCTTCAAAACTGTATCTGGAGATGAGCTGGAAGCTGGGGTTATTGCTCCATTACCCTTGTTCTCAATCCATCAAAGATTGTCCCTGGAGTATTAACTGGTGTTATTGCCTCCCCCTGGTGTATTATTGTTGAATTAGCTGAATCAAACCCAGCTTGTTTGCTCCCGAAGGGTCCTTTAGGAATCCACAGAGCACTGGAATATATATTATTTCTTAAGGAGAACCTGAGACCTCTAATAATGAGTGCTCACTCAGAGTTTTTTTTTCTTTCTGTCAAAGAACTGCTCCTTCTTTCTTACCCCGCCACCCACACAGGCAAACTCCTTCCAGTGTGTGGGCATCCTGGGAGGGTTGAAACTTTCCTCCACAGAAAGAGGACTCCAGTGGGAATGCTCCTATCATATACTGTCTCTACCTGAAAGATCTGGAAATCTGGAAAGATCCGCATTAAGAAGCTTTTCCCTGCATGTTAGCTTGGTGGCCAAGACTTCTTAGATTCAGCCTTATACTAACATTTCCATAGAGTTTATTCAGGGAATTCTTTGCATCTTTGAGATGCTTTCCCTAGCAAAATCAGTTTTAGTTTTGTAGTATACAATTAAATATTCTGGGAAGAGAGATGCTTAGAGAGTGGGCTGACCTACTAGATAGAACTTTTTTTTTTTTTTTTTTAAAGATTTTATTTATTTATTTGACAGAGAGAAATCACAAGTAAATGGAGAGGCAGGCAGAGAGAGAGAGAGGGAAGCAGGCTCTCTGCTGAGCAGAGAGCCCGATGCGGGACTCGTTCCCAGGACCCTGAGATCATGACCTGAGCCGAAGGCAGCGGCTTAACCCACTGAGCCACCCAGGCGCCCTAGATAGAACTTTTTAGGTAATTATGATGACTTGACCTTTTATGAAAGAGGAAGTCTTTTTTTAAGATTTTATTTATTTGAGAGATAGTGAGCATGAGTCGAGGGAGAGCAGAGGGACAGTGATAAGCAGACACCCCCTCACCCAGCACTGAGCCTGATGAGGGGCTCTATCTCAGGACCCTGGGATTATCACCTGAGCCAAAGACATATGCTTAATTGACAGAGTTACTCAGGCATCCTGAAAAAAAAAAAAGAAAAGTCTTAAATATTCATATGCTTTGATTCAATAACTTTATTTCTTGACATGTATTATAAGGAAATGCTCTAATATAAAATACCTTTCACAGAGAGACGTTTGTCACTAAGTTATTCCTAAGTGAAATCTTATGAAGAATTTGTAATAGTGTGTGAAAAAAGTTATATATCACAATTTTCAGAGAAAAATACAGATTTCAGTATTACTTGTGCATCTCAATCATACCAATGAAAATAAGTGAAATAAATGGTGCCTAGAAAAAAAAAACAAAAGAATTTTATATCAAAATGTTAATGGTGGTTGACTTAGGGTGTCATGATTATGGGAGGTGTTTTCTTCTCTTGACTTTTCTATATTTTTTGCATTAATCAAACATTTCAGTTCAAAGAATACTTATGTTTCAACATTATTAAAATATTCATGTCCATAATTGAGTAAATACTATTTTTACAATTGAGTGAACATATACATGTGAAAAAGACTAGAAGGGAATACAGAAATGACTTCTGTTACTGTGGTTAACAGGCAGTGACTCCCTCTTCTGACTTTACTCAGAGCCCCTTGGGGAGCAAGTAAAAAACGTAGGACACCACATTTCATCTTCAGAGATTCAGTTAGTCAGGTGGAATCCTGGGGTCTCTAATTTTGAACAGCTTCTGGTGATTCTAATACAGTTCATCCACAGCATTGGATAGCTACTGTCATTTGGGAACTTGGATTTTTTTTTATGTATATGTAATTGCACTGTTGCCAGATTATTTTTACAATAGAAAATGCAAAAGCACATATGATCCTCAGTATTCAGCAATATGAAAATGTCCTCCTTCCAATTTTGTAATCTAGTCTTGTCTTTTAGCATTAAGAGTTTCTCTTCTTCATAACAATTATTGTAGCTGTTACATACTGTTCAACCTGGAGCATATACTTTAACTTTATCAACTAGTCCTCTGCTCCGGAAGAAGTGTCACAGGAGGAATGCCTGAAGAAATTGGAAATTTTCACTTTAAGAGTAAAACTATCTAAAAATATAGTAAATCTTGGGGAGAAAATTTGTTTCTCAAGATCCCAGCAGGCAAAACCATGACCAGTGAATGGAAATTCCCATTAGACAAATGATGGATTTCAAAACCATACTTGGCATACACTTGGCTAAGATGTTTTAGACAGGGCTTGAATATCACACACTTGAGATGATTTCTGACAGCTCTAGAGTCTTTCCAGCCCAGATATGTCCTGGAATCATGATCTACCCTACCCCCCTGCCCCACCACTTATCCATAATGCATTTCTACTCATTCTGGGCAAGCCTATTTGCAAGGCTAATATAATCAAAAGTTTACTAAACTGATTGTGGTTTATTCCAAACAGTGTCTAATTCAAAGCAACTGCTCATCCCCAGCTGAGTTGGGTTCTATTGTTCCTGGATAAAAATAAATAAATAAATAAACAAACCCAATGTATGAAAACCCAAACATAAGCAAATAAATTAGGTGGATAATTACTTGCAGAACAAAAAGATTTCCCACAGGGCTCCTTTAAATTGTGAGCTCTCCTATGCATTGCAGTGTAATTAAATTAGCCGAAATCTAGTTAACACGTAACCCTCTTGTCGTCTTTCTCTCAGGCTTTGCCAAGTTCCCACTTCTCCTAGACTAAACTCCTTTATCTCTACCTGAAAGCTCAGTCCTGCCCTGGATTTGAGCACTAATTTCCCTTCATGATGGAGTGGTATGGGAATCCATCTGTACTCCATATGTATGTGCCATGCCACCTTGCTCTGACTTCAACTTTACCTTTTGGGTTTCAGTTCTGATGACTGGGCTCCTTTGTTGACCTCTGCAGAGCCAGAATCCTGTCTTGCTAATCTGTTAGGACCAGGCCTAATTTTGCTCTTACCTGTTCTGTTCATCCCCATATACCTTAGTTACATCAGCCAGTGTCTGAGCAGGACCATCAAGGCAGGAATTCAATAGAATGAGCTGGTTACAAAAGGAAGAACTGAAAAGTCAAATGGGATCACATGAGGTACCCCAGAGATGAGCAACAGCTGGAAGGAGCTACCACTCTTGTGCTAGCTGATGAAGGGATGAGTAGGTATGGTCCTAGAGACTAGGAGCAGGGACCATGCGGTGGGAATTGGAATACAGGATAGAAGCTGTTTGGAGGGAGGGAGATGGGACCATAGAGATAGATGTCAGGTGAGAGAATCCTGGAGATCAGACCAGCTTTTCCTGCTCTTCAGTTCCCTTTCTGTATTTAATGGTTAAATTAAACTGAAAACCAGTTAGTAAGGAATCCTTTGAGTATAATTTTCAGGAATCATCCCCCAGTGATGATAAGAGCAGAACATGGGAAGGGAGGAAACAGATCTGGATACCAGCAGGCAACATACCTGGTACAACTAAGAAACTGGTATTGGCAAGATAATTCAAAACTGGATGAAACGAAAGCCTTCTAGGGCAAAGATTAAGACAATAACAAAAACAATAAAAAATAATAGCAACTAATATTTATTAGTTACTTTCTATAGTCACTTTCTGTTCTAAGCACTTTATGTATGCCAATTTAATTAACCTCACAAACAGCCCTATGAAGTTCTTTGTATTTTCATAATTTCACATTACAGATGAGGAAGTGGAGACTAAGAGGAACTAAGTTATTTTCTCTGCAGTGCACAGCTAGAAAATGGCTGAGTCCATATTTGAACATAGGCAGTTTGTTGTAACAGCCCATGTGCTTAGCCATGCTATTCTACCTAAGTCTGAAGTCCTATGCCCTTAACCAACAGCTGTTTGACTTTGCAAGATTCTTAGTAATTTCTTTAATCATCAACTCCTTAACTTTAGAAAAACTAATAATATTACTTATTTTACTGAGTTATGGTAAGATTAAATGATGCACTGTGTATAGACTATGAACACAATGCCTGGCACATAGATGACATTAAAAGTACAGTGGAATTTCTATGCTTAAATGGTTCTCCCTCACCCTTGGAAAGGGAAAATGCATGAGCTGTGTTCTAGGTCAGAGCCAGTTGAGGTTCCTCCTTCAACCCTCTAACTGTCACTTATTTCTCTCAAGGCCCTAGTTCCTGGACCAGGGCCTCATTAGGGCTCATAACCACCATGCAGGATCTCTCTTTGACATTTTACAGCCATTCTTCCCCTTCACATAGACAACGTTCTTGAGAAAATTGATTTTCCTTGACTAATGAGAATGTGTTAGTCTCTTGTTATTGCTATGTCTTAGTGAAAAATTTCTAAAGAGAAGGATTAATTTTGTGACCTTTTCAATGCCATCTGCACTCATCAAAGGCCTAAGTATGCATCAATCTCAAAACTGTCCCTTAGTCTCAGTGGAGCCAAATTCCCTCACATCCAAGCCCCTCATTTCTCTCTCCTTAACCTACAGTGTCCTAAACTATAAAACAGGGAGTCTAGACTATTCCATGCCTAGATTTCAAGGCAGTGGTGAGGAGTAAATGAGATCATAGAAAGCATAAGAATCATGCTAATGATGAGGATGATGATGATAACAATAATAATAAAGCTAACATCTCTATAGTGCTTACTGTGTGCCAGGCATATACACTGAATTCAATTAACACAATCCTACTCAGTAGTTGGTATTATGATCCTCGTTCTATAGATGAGGAGCCTGAGACACAATCAGATCAATGATTTTGGCTAAGGATACAGAGCTAATAAGTGGGAGAGTCAGAATTTGAACTTAAGGCAGTCTGGGTCCTGAGTCAAAAAGACATAGTAGGCCCTCTGGGCCTCAGTTATCTTGTGTGTTCTCCTTCTGTTTGAAACTTTTATGTCACAGACAAGTTAGGGCCCACTGATATACAGAGGAGGAGAAGACAAATGTCCTTACAGTCTCATGTCCCAGATGTTTCATGGACTTTCCTTTGTTCTCAGAGGTTGAGGTAGTTGGCTCAAACCTACCAGTCTTATATGAGTCTAGTGCTTTCCCCAGGATTTCTGTGAATTCCTGACTTCATTTTTTTCATGGTCGCTCTGCCTCTGCTCTTCTGTTCATCTTGAAACTGGCACATGTCAACTAGAGCTCAAAACTCCACCCTTTTCAGGCTTCCTGAGGTGATTCAGTAGCTCCTAGCACATCCTATTTTTAGTTTTCCTGAATATCTATCTTCTATCTATCTATCTATCTTTTTAAAAAATATCTATCTCCTATCTATCTATCTATCTATCTATCTATCTATCTATCTACTTTTTTAGATCTTTCTTTGTATTCCAGTTAGCAGAGAGTATAATATTCATTTCAGATGTACAGTTTAGCAATTCAGCACTTCCATACAACACACAACAACTGCATTCTTTAATCCCCTTTACCCATTTAACCCTCATCCTCCTCCCCTCTTCCCCTCTGTTGATCATCAGTTTGTTCTCTATAGTTAACTCTTTCTCTTTGTTTCTTTCTTTCTCCTTTTTTCCCCATGATCATTTGTTTTGTTTCTTAAATTATACCTACGAGTGAAATTATATGGCATTTGTCTAAAATCAACAAAACAAGGAACGACAGGTGTTGGTGAGGATACAGAGAAAGGGGAAACTTCTTGCACTTTTGGGGGAATGCAAACTGGTGCAGTCACTGTGGAAAATAGTGTGGAGGTTCCTCAAGAAATTAAAAATAGAACAATCTTACTATCCAGCAATTGCACTACTAGGTATTTACCCAGAAAATGCAAAAATATCAATTCAAAGAGATACATACACCCTGATGCTTATAGCAGCATTAACAACAATAGCTAAATTAGAGAATGAGACCAAATGCCCATTGACCGAGGAATGGATAAAAAAGGCATAGGATGTATATGTGTATGTATGTACACACATGATGGAATATTACTCAGCCATAAAAAGAATGAGATCTTTCCATCTGCAGTGACGTGTATAATGCTACAGAGTATAATGTACCCCAGTGCTTATAGCAGCATTATTATCTACAAATCAGATTGTGGGAACAGCCCAAATGCCCATCAAATGAAAAATACATAAAGATGTGCATATATATACACACATATAATGGATAATATGTGGATAAATATATTAAGAAGTATACACACACACACATGCCCACATATAATGGGATATTACTCAGCCATAAAAAATAATAAAATCTTGCCATTTGCAATGATGTGGATGGAGCTAGAGAATATTATGCTAAGAAAAAAATAAGTCAGAGTTTTCTTGAATATTTCTGAGTCATGATGTGGAGTCACCTCAGAGTGGGCAAAACACTCTATTCATGGCCACCTGGTGTCCATACTGCACCTTTGCGCAAATTAGAAAAAGCTCTCCCTACCATCCCTGCGACCAATTAGAGAAATTACCCTCTCTGGGCATACAAATGAGGAGGAACCATCCCTTCTAAGCTAACATAGGGCCACACCAAGACCCTAGTTTGGCAAGCAGAGTACAAGTAGGTGGGATTTTATTCCCCACTCCTATTTTATTCCCCACTCCTATGCTGATGCAGGGCACCATGTTCAGAACTATATGCATTTGTCTTACTTTTGCCATCTTGAATCTAACCTGACTTCCTTGCTTTTCCTCCCTATCAGTTCATTAAAGCAGAAACAGTTTCCAAAATCTCTGTTCCAACAACTAAGATTTTACCATGCTCAAGACCAGAATCTGCTCTTCCTTCTAAATAGGGCTCACCTCTACCCATTATTTTTACATTACATTACATTACATTACATAAGTCATCAGAGCCATCACTTCTTCTCTTAAATCTAGCCTTGTCTGATCAGTAAATTCAATTTCTAAACATGGGTCTTTCTTCCAGCAACCTCTTAAGGCTGAGCCATAAATGATGCAGAATGCAGGAGAGAGGCAGGGATGCTTTTATCTCATCCTTGAGCCTATAGTCCCATGTTCTACCACCCTGCAGAGAGGTGCTTGCTTTTGCCTCCCAGAAGCACTTGACTGGATAGATCCTGGTTATATAGCAGAGGAAGGCAATCCCAGCAAGCCCAGTATGTAACAATCTGTCTTTGGTAGGCAAGAAGACAAATGCACAGTCCCTAGAAATTCTGAGCAGTGGTGCTTAATCCCCATGCAGTAATTATGCTCATCCATCTCTTGTTCTGTCCTCTAAGAAGTCTCAGCAGGGTGTGTCATATGCCATGTGCAGCATCTTTAAGGTACATGGGTTTGGGTACCACTGTGTTACTATTGCAGAGTAAAGGCAGTTAAACCAGTGACCTCCCAAGGTTTTGGCTATGCATTCCTATCAGTAAGGCATTTTTGAGCAAGCAGCCCATATATACATATTTATTTATGCATTCATTGCATATATGTATCTTTGTTCTAATGCTTATATGTCATAAACATATGAAAATAAAAACAAGAAAGGATGTATTAAAATAAATATGGGTAGAAGTTCTGGAATGCTCTTCCTACATCCCAGTTGATCATCTTGCACACCTTCTGGGAAGTACACAGCCTACTTAGATGCTGCCCAGGTAAGTCATATCACTTTTTTGCTTGGGACTGTGGGAAGTACATAGCCTTTGGAATCAGCCCAATCTAAGTTCTGATCCTAGCTTCCCCAATCTACAGCTAGAGGATTTGGGATAAGTGGTATAATGTCTTGGGCTTTAATTTACTTGTCCATAAAATGAGGTATGATACTCTGAGCCAGACCCTGTCCTGGATGCTATGAATTTAGAGGTAGGGTGCAGGAGTTCAATCCAGACAGAAGGATTTGTAACAACTAACTTCAGATAACTTGGGATGTTAATTGAAGATACTGATTCCTAAGCCTCACTTTAGACACAAAATCAAAATCTGTTGAAATAGAACCAGAGAATATGCATTTTATACATTTTCTAGTGAATCGTATGTACACAAAAGTGAGAGAGGTAAATAGTGGTAAACAGATGTAGTGATACTGTATCATGCAAAGTAATGAGAAATGCTACAAAAAGGGGTAACTCTGAAGGGTCTGGGAGTGCAGAGGTGGGGTGCCTGCTTTAGGATGGGCAGCTTCATGGAGAAAGTGGTACAAGGCACGATTCTTGCTTATTCTAGTTCTGTCTCACTCTCAGTGTTCAGATTTTGGCTTAGACCATGTCCCAACTTAAAGTATTTGTTTGGTTCAGCCCAAGTCCTCTGAATCTTCCCTTTTGTACAGCCTCCCTTACCACCCCAGTATGTGTGCAGTGACAAATCTCACCCAGGTGTGCAGAATGCCTGTCCCATTAGCTGCTGCAGGCTTCAGTAATGACAGAGGTGCCAAAGAGCATAGCTTCCTTCTATAGGCCACACACAATTTTGCTCTACTGAAAACCTTGGGCTACAATAAAGAGTTTAGTGTTGGTAATTTATTTATACCCTTACATTATTCCTAAACAGGTTTTGAAGTGCCTTCAATAGATACAAATAATACAAGTCAAAATATGAGGTAAATGAGCAAAGATGGGCAAAGAAATGATACTGGCTGGAAAATAAGAGGAAGGCAACAGTAGAATCTGTAAACAAGCTCTTTAACATATGTTTCTGCCCAGCTTTACAAGTAGCCATACATTTGTTTTTGAGCTTCTTAGTAGCCAGAACCAACAGGGAAGCAACTATTAGTTTTATAATGTTCATAGCATCTACTTGAGTAAGTTGAACTGGATGCCAAGGAGAAAGCTTTTCTTAGGACTGACATGAAGATGTTAAACATCCAATATATAAGAGAGTGAATGATAGCCTCAGTAGTCTTGTATAATTAATTATTATTTGATATAATTATTTAATATTATTTCAATGTACGATATTGATTTTATCAAACTCTTTTACTTGAAGGTGCTTTGAAGGTTCATTTGTTCTACCTGATAGCCTGGAGAATTCTGCCTTGAGAGGTAGCAGCTTCCCTTCCAGTCTCCCACTATTGCAGTATTCCTTCTTCTCTGCTCTGCCCTGTCTCCTGGGGGGCCTTATCCAACTACACTTGAGTCTTTCCAAATAGTCTGGAATTGGCTGAACCCTAAAATATTGTTCAATCTTTAACATTCTCAAACATCTTCCTTATGAAGTCATTCCATCCTTCAAGACCCAGTTCAGATCTGAGAAGGGCTTTCCAGGAAGGCTTCTCTGCTCCAACCATCAGGTTTACTTTCCTCCTCATCATGCATCTATATTACTCTGCTGGTATTTCCATTTTAACATTTATTATAATCCACCTTGAGCTAGGGTATAGATGAGCATATCCATTAGATATGTCTCTTTCTTTCCCATGACTCTCTCTCTCCATCTAAACCCAAGAGGAAGCAGAACAAAGGTCACTTGGAACCAGAGCCTGGAAGTAATGTAAGAGCTGTCCACTGAGCACTAGCTCTGCATCAGGCCATTCCACTGTGGAATTGTGGGGTTGGCAGGGGTGAGGTGGGGTGTGTGAGTTGCTGAGATGAGAAAGTCCTGTTTATTGCCCTCAGGCCCTTATGACAACCTGCTGGATGGTGGGCTGCTCATGGGCAGGAGGTATTTGTACTCATTGTACTCAGCCTGATGTTTGTGGATTTTTAAATTAACATATAATGTATTATTTGCTTCCAGGGTACAGGTCTGTGAATCATCAATCTTACACAATTCACAACACTCTCACCATAGCATAAGCCCTCCCCAATATCCATAACCCAGCTACCCTATCCCTCCCCTCCCACTCCCTAGCAACCCTCATTTTGTTTCCTGAGATTAAGAGTCTTTTATGGTTTGTCTCCTTCCCGGGTCCCATCTCGTTTCATTTCCTCCCTCCCTTCCCCCCACAACCCCCCACCTCTCAAATTCCTCATATCAGAGAGATAATATAATAATTGTCTCTCTGACTGACTTATTTCACGTAAAATAATACCGTCTAGTTCCATCCACGTCTTTGCAAATGGCAAGATTTTGTGGTTTTTGATGGCTGCATAGTACTCCATTGTGTGTGTGTGTGTGTGTGTGTGTGTGTGTGTGTGTGTGTTTAAAACATCTTCTTTACCTGTTCATCTGTTGATGGACATCTAGGTTCTTTCCATAGTTTGGCTATTGTGGACATTGCTCATATAAACATTTGGGTGCATGTGCCCCTTCAGATCACTACATTTGTATCTTTAGGGTAAATACCCAGTAGTGTGATTGCTGGGTTGTAGAGTAGCTCTATTTAAAACTTTTTCAGGGACTCTAGAGTGGTTGTACCAGCTTGAATTCCCACCAACAGTGTAGGAGGATTCCCCTTTCTATGCATCCTTGCCAACATCTGTTGTTTCTGGACTTGTTAATTTTAGCTATTCTGACTGTTATGAGGTGATATCTTCCTGTGGTTTTGATTTGTGTTTCTCTGATGCCGAATAATGATGAGTACTTTTTCACATGTCTGTTGGACATTTGGATGTCATCTTTGGAGAAATATCTATTCATGTCTTCTGCCTATTTCTTGATTGGATTACTTATTCTTTGGTTGTTGAGTTTGGTTAAGTTCATTATAGATTTTGGATACTAGCCCTTAATCTGATATGTCATTTGCAAATATCCTCCCCATTCTGTCAGTTGTCTTTTGGTTTTGTTAACTGTTTCTTTTGCTGTGCAAAAGTTTTTTATCTTGATGATGTCCCAATAGTTCATTTTTGCCCTTGCTTCCCTTGCCTTTGGTGGTGTTTCTAGAAAGAAGTTGCTGTGGCTGAGGTAAAAGAGGTTGCTTCCTGTATTCTTTTCAAGGATTTTGATGGATTCCTGTCTCACATTTAGGTCTTTCATCCATTTTGAGTTTGTTTTTGTGTGTGGTGTAAGAAAATTGTCCAGTTTCATTCTTCTGCATGTGGATGTCTAATTTTCCCAACACCATTTGTTAAAACACTGTCTTTTTGGAGTGGAGTCTTTTGGGTTTTCTACATAAAGTATCACATTTTCTGCAAAGAGTGAGAGTTTGACTTCTTCTTTGACAATTTGGATGCCTTTTATTTATTTTTGTTGTCTGATTGTTGAGGCTAGGACTTCTTGTACTATGTCGAATAGCAGTGGTGAGAGTGGACAGCCCTGCTGTGTTCCTGACCTTAGGAAGAGCTCTCAGTTTTTCCCCATTGAGAATGATATTTGCTGTGGGTTTTTCATAGGTGACTTTGATGATATTGGGGCATGTACCCTCCATCCCTACACTGTGAAGAGTTTTGATCAAGAAAGCTTTGTCATATGCTTTTTCAACATCTATTGAGAGTATCATATGGTTCTTGTTCTTTCTTTTATGTTAATGTATTTATTGTATCACATTGACTGATTTACAGATGTTGAACCAAACTTGAAGCCCAGGAATAAACCCCATTTGGTCTTGGTGAATAATCCTTTTAATGTACTGCTGGATCCTACTGGCTATATTTTGGTGAGAATTTTTGCATCCATGTTCATTAAGGAAATTCTCCTTTTTAATGGAGTCTTTCTCTTGTTGAGAGATCAAGGTAATGCTGGCCTCATAAAATGAGTTTGGAAGTTTTTCTTCCATTTCTATTTTTTGTTAGTTTCAGGAGAATACATATTAATTCTTCTTTAAATGTTTGGTTAGAATTCCCCTGGGAAGCCATCTGGCCCTGGGTTCTTGTTCCTTGGGATATTTTTGATGATTGCCTCAAACTCCTTACTGGTTATAGGTCTGTTCATGTTTTCTATTTCTTCCTGGTTCAGTTGTGGTAGTTTATATGTCTCTAGGAATGCATCCATTTCTTCCAGATTGTCAAATTTCATGGTGTATAGTTGCTCATAATATGTCCTTACAATTGTTTATATTTCTTTGGTGTTGGTGGTGATCTCTCCTCTTTCATTCATGATTGTATTAATTTGGGTCCTTTCTCTTTTCTTTTTGATGAGTCTGGCCAAGGTTTATCAATCTTATTAATTCTTTCAAAGAACAAGGTCCTAGTTTTATTTATCTGTTCTACTATTCTTTTGGTTTCCATTTAATTGATTTCTGCTCTGATCTTTATGATTTCTCTTCTCCTGCTGGGTTTAGGCTTTCTTTGCTGTTCTTTCTCCAGCTCCTTTAGGTGTAGAGTTAGGTTGTGTACTCAAGACCTTTCTTTTTTCTTGAGAAAGACTTTATTGCTATATAATTTTCTCTCAACACTACCTTTACTGTGTCCGAGATTTTGAACAGTTGTGTTTTCATTTTCATTTGTTTCCATGAATTTTTAAATTTCTTTAATTTCCTGATTGACCCTTTCACTCTTTAGTAGGATGCTCTTTAGCCTCCATGTATTTAAGTTCTTTCTAACTTTCCTCTTTTGATTGAATTCTAGTTTCAAAATACTGTGGTCCAAAAATATGCAGGGAATGATCCCAATCTTTTAGGAACCAGTTGAGATCTGATTTGTGACCTACTATGTGATCTATTCTGGAGAATGTTCCATGTGCACTACAGAAGAATGTGTATTCTGTTGCTTTGGGATGGAATATTCTGAATATATATGTGATGTCCACCTGGTCCAGTGTGTCATTTAAAGCCTTTATTTCATTGTTGGTCTTTTGCTTAGATGATCTGTCCATTAGAGTAAGGGGGGTGTTAAGTCCCTAATATTATTATATTATTATTGATGTGTTTCTTTCATTCAGTTATTAATTGGTTTATATTATTGGCAGCTCCCATGTTAGGGGCATAGATATTTAAAATGGGTAGATCTTCCTTTTGAACAGACCCTTTAGTATGATATAGTGTCTTTCCTCATCTCTTATTATAGTCTTTGGCTTAAAATCTAATTTATCTGCTATAAGGATTGCCACCCCAGCTTTCTTTTGATGTCCATTAGCATGGTAAATTGTTTTCCACCCCCTCACTTTAAATCTGGAGGTGTCTTTCAGTCTAAAATGAGTTTCTTGTAGTTAACATATCAATGGGTCTTGTTTTTTTATCCATTCCATTTTTTTATCCATTTACCCTGTGTCTTTGGATTGGGGCATTTAGCCCACTTACATTCAGGGTAACTATTAAAAGATATTAATTTAATGCCATTGTATTGTCTGTAAGGTGACTGTTACTGTATATTGTCTCTGTTCCTTTATGGTCTGTTACTTTTAGGCTCTCTCTTTGCTTAGAGGACCCCTTTCAATATTTCCTGTAGGGCTATTTGCTGTTCGCAAATTCTTTCAGTTTTTGTTTGTCCTGAAAGCTTTTTATCTCTCTTGCTATTTTCAATGATAGTCTAGCTGGATATAGTATTCTTGGCTGCATATTTTTTTCATTTAGTGCTCTGAATAGATCATGCTGGTCCTTTTCAGCCTGCCAGGTCTCTGTGGATAAGTCTGCTGCCAGTCTAATATTTCTACCATTGTAGGTTATAGACCTCTTGTCCTGAGCTGTTTTCAGGATTTTTTTCTTTGTCACTGAGACTTGTAAATTTTACTATTAGATGACAGGTTATTGACCTATTTATTAATTTTGAGGGGGGTTCTCTGTGCCTCCTGGATTTTCTTGATTTTTCCCTTTGCCAAATTAGGGAAATTCTCTGCTATAATTTGCTTCAATATATATTCTGCCCCTCTCTTTCTTGTTCTTCTGCCTCATTCTCTCTTCTGCCTCATTTAACCTAGCAGTAAGAGCCTCCATTTTTTTATTCCACCTCACTAACAGCTTCTTTGATTTCTACGTGCTTAGATTTTAGTGGTTTTATTTCTACAGAAAGGAATCCTCTGGTATCTTCCCTGCTTTTTTTTTTGATCCCAGCTAGCACCTTGATATTCATCATTCTGGACCCTAGTTCTGACATCTTACTAATGTCTGTATTGATTAGTTCCCTAGCCATCAGTACTGCCTCTTGTTCTTTGTTTTGTTTTGTAAGTTTCTCCACCTTTCATTTTATCCAGATGAGAATAGTTGAATGAGAGAATAAAATACTAAAAGGGTAGCAAGGATCCCAGAAAAATATACACTAACCAAATCGGAAGAGACCCGAAACCAGGAGGAGAAGAAAGGAGGGGGGGAAATATATATATGTATATGTATATGTATGTGTGTGTATACATGTTTACACATATGTGTATACATATATACACATATGTGTATACATATATACACACATATATGCATGTGTACACATACATAAACATATGTATATAGAGAGAGACAGCTACACATATACACACATACATATGTATATATACACATATATATAATGACTGATGAATAGAACAGAGCCACACACTTGATTTTGGGTATATTTTGGTCTAGAAACTCCTTCCCAAAGTTTTAAAGAAAGAAAATCATATATATATATATATATATATATATATATATATATGCAAAAATAAGGGTAAACATGATGAAGGGATGGAATATGACTGTAAAGATGAAAATGTAAAAGTATTCTAAAAAAGGAACTGGTAAGAAATTGGTTGAAAAAAGAAAAAAAAGAAGAAGAAAGAATGTGATCAAGCTGGACACTAGAATAAAGCCATGTTCTAGTTTTAGGGTATATTTTGATCTGTTAGAAGAAATTGTATTCCATAATTTTAAAAAAGAAAAACCTATATAAATAAAAAAATAAGGTTAAATACAATGAAGGGATAGAATATGACTGTAACAATAAAAATTTAAAAAGTTTTTTTTATTTTTTAAATTAATTTTATTTTATCTTTTCAGTGTTCCAAGATTCATTGCTTATGCAGCATACCCAGTACTCTATGCAATACATACCCTCCTTAGTACCCACCACCAGGCACACCCAAACCCCCCACCCCCTTCCCCTCCAAAATCCTCAGTTTGTCAGAGTCCACAGTCTCTTGTGGTTCATCTCCCCCTCCAATTTTCCCAAATCACTTCTCCTCTCCTTCTCCCAATGTCCTCTATTTTATTCCTCTGTCCTCCATAAGTAAGTGAAACCATGTGATAATTGACTCTCTGCTTGACTTATTTCACTCAACATTTTGTTAAAAGGTATTGATAAGATAAAATAGTTTTAAAAAGTTAAAATAGGAAAGAGGAAAAAATAGAATAAAAATAAAAGAATAAGAAAAAATAAGAAAAAATTTAAAATATAGAATAAGAAAAAGATAAAATAAAAATTTGACTTTGAAAGACTAAGAATCATGGGAGAAAAAGCTATGAATTCTATGTGTTGCATTCCCCTAGTTCTGTAGTTCCACAGTTCTCATTGATCAGTAAAATTGGTCTTGGCTGGATGTTCTTGCTGATCTTCTGGGGGAGGGGCCTGTTGCTGTGATTCTCAAATGTCTTTGCCCAAGGTGGAATTTTATTTCCCTTGCCAGGGGCCAGGCTAAATAATCTGTTTGGGTTCACTCTATTGAGGTTTTGTTCCCTGAACACTTTCTGTAGGGCTTTGGAAGACGAGAATGAAGATGGTACCAATCTCTGGCCATAGGAGCTGAGAGCTCAGGGCCTCATTCCTCAGTGCCCCCTGAGAAAAGCAGTCAATCCCTCCCATCTCCCTGGTCTCTGGCTGCACTCTGAGCTCTCCCAGCCTGTGACCAAGCATTTCTATCTCTGGCTCAGGGCCCCATTTGAGTCTCCAAACCCAGCAGATTCCTACAGGACACCCTGCACTGCTCTTTCTGAAGGAAGAAGGTTAGTTTCCCTGGATCTGCTATCCACAGGGATTTTGCTTGAAGAGAAGTGGCCCGACTGAGACACCTAGGAATCAGACTTAGCAGAAGTCACACCATTTTTGTAAAAAACATCCATTTCATAACAGTCATGTTATTACACCCGTGTTGTAGCACTCTTAGCAGAAGAAAAACTGCAAAATATTCTAGATATAACAATCCCAGGAAATATACCCTATCCTAGATATCTGCTTAACCCAGGTTTTTGCTTCTGTACTGCACTTGGCAATTCTTAGAAATTGGCAACAGCATGTGGCTTATGCCTTTATAAGCCTACTCCTGAGCTCATTTGGGGCTGTGAGATTTTGGAGTCATGAGCCTTCTTGCAGCCACTGGCTTTTTAATAAAAGAGTCTTTAATTTGGCCTACTGAATATAGTGTTCATCTGTATAACTTGCTGCTCAGAATATAACATTTGGAGGCCCCAGCAAGATACCTGAATGACCTCTGGCACTCGGACTAGATGCCTACAGGGCAGATGGCCTTGCTGTCTGCACTGCCAGGACTGGGGGATAACTCCAGGGGAGGCACCCCCTGAGATGTTCCAGGGTCCCAGAGTTCTCTCTCCGAGATTCTGACAGCCGGTCAACCCTCTAAACACCCACTGAGTCACCTGGAAATTCCTGAGGTGAGGCCACCTTTCTATTTTTCTGAGGACTGGTCTACCTGGTGGTGCAAGTGAGACGACTGGACACAGTCTTAATTCTCTTCCATGGACTCCTCCCTAAGACATTAGGTGGGCATCTCTGGCCAAGAGCCCACAGAAGTCCTTCCTGGCTTACTTCTCCAAATCTTCTTTTCTCTGTTTTCTGTCAGCCAATAAAATCTATACTGGGTAGTATACAGGGGTAAAAGACTGGGAATGTGGGACAAAAAGAGCAGAACAGGGATTACAAAAATTATGTATCTACATTTGCCAGTGTTCAGGACAAGTTAGTTGGCAATGTTTAAACTCAGGGAAATTTTTCTGTCCCCATTGGGGATGTGAAACTCTATCAACTATTAACAATTACCACAGAGATGGGGATGTCCACCTAAAACTTAGAAGGGACCCCAACCCCTCTACTTGTGTAATATGAAAATGTAACCCAGTGACCTTCACAACCAGAAAGGGGTATTCAACTTCCAACTCATGCGAAATGGGTAAGACTTGGGAAATAAAACTTTATGTATCTGAGAAGGACCTGGGAACCCTGTTTACCATTCAAAAGAAAACCCCACCCCTACCAGAAAGATCACTGGGTCCTCTTGCTGGTTTGCTTTACCAATACCAGTAGGCAAAGGTCCCTCCAAACTGCCCACTGCCCCTACAAGCACTATGCCCTAATCAAGAGATCAGCTACTACCCCCTCGGCCAAATCCCCAACCAGAGCTGCCTCTTCTAAACATAATCAGTGCTTTCCATCAGCTTATAAATACTTCCCAGCCAAAACTGGGAGCTGGTTGCTGGCTATTCTTTAACTCCAAACCCCATATTATATAGGAGTAGGTCTTTCTGGAGCCATCTCATCTACTAACAACTTCAATAATTGTAGTTGGGAAGTAACCCAAGTTAACATTAGGAAACATACAAGGGACAGGGACATGCTTAATATCAACTAACTACAATCTTCAACAATCACCCTATGCATCGGTATGCAACTGGACTATCCAAATTAGTAACAACTCTAAAACTTTTTTCAAGCCCCGAATCAAACTTGGCTAGCCTGCACTAATGTTCTCACAAAATGCACTGCTGGGGCCCAATTCACAAATCAGTCAAGACCCCTACTTTGTATCCCAGTCTACAATTTACCTCAAATATTTATATATAATGGGGACGGGGGAAGAACCTTAATCCATTCCCTGTCGTCCTCAAACCACTGGAAATAAGCTCCCATTCTAGTGTCCATCTTGGTCAGCCTGGGAATTGCAGGATCTGCCACAGTTGGGGCTTCAGACTTAATAAAAGGAGAAATCAATATAGGGGACTCTAAGCCCAAATAAATGCTGAGCTAGGACACCTTGAAAACTCCATCTCCTGCCTCGAGAGCCAGGTGAATTCATTAGCAGAAATGGTCCTACAAAACAGGCAGGAGCTAGATCTCCTTTTCCTCCAGTAAGGTGGACTTTGTATAGCACTAGGAGAAAATTGCTGTTTTTATGCTAACAACTCCAGGGTAATAAGAGAAAGTCTATCTCTAGTCAGAAAAAAATATGGAAACTAGGAAAAATAAAAAAGAGCAACAAAATAGTTCATTTAAAACCTTGTTCAACTGGTCTCCATGGGTAACCACCCTTGTTTCGGCCACATTAAGGCCTCTCATTCTCTTACTCATGGCCATTACAATAGGACCCTGTATCATAAATTGGACTATAAGTCTGGTTTAAAAAAACAACCCACAAAAACAAATTATCCCAGTCAAACTCTTAAGGATAAAACAAACATATAACCCATTACAAAAGGAAGAAGAATCAATGATGTGATTCATTGTCTTAAAACCAGTGAGAAATGAGTCACCTAAGAGACAGACTTAGCATAAGTCATGCCATTTTTGTAAAAAGCGGCCATTTCATAACACAGTCATGTTATTACACCCATGTTATTGCAATCTTAGTAGAAAAAAAATGCAAAATATTCCAGATATGAAAATCCCAGGAAATGTACCCTACCCTAGATACCTACTTAACCCAGCTTTTTTGCTTCTGTACTGCACTTGGCAATTCTTAGAAACTGGCAACAGGATGTGGTTTATGCCTTCATAAGCCTACCCCCTGAGCTCATTTGGGGCTCTGAGATTTTGGAATGCATGGGCCCTCTCATAGCCGCCAGCTTTTTAATAAAGACTCCTCAATTTGGCCTACTGAATATGGTGTCCATCTGTATAACTTGCTGCTCAGAATATAACATGACTGTGCCTCAGATCATGGTTTAAGATAACCCTGAGTTGAGAGCCCACTGCTTGGCTCCATCTCTGCAGCCGGCTTCCCAGTTCCAATGGCTGGAAGCTCTGCCACACTCGGGCACCCCTGGTCTTTTTGTGACCCCACTGATCCTAAGACCACACTTTCCCCATGAGGACCTCCCCCCCCCCCCCACTTAGCCTCTGGAGCTGTGTCCCTCAGTGGAGCAAACTTCTAAAAGTTCTGATTTTGTGCTTTGCTGTGCTTGTCAG
Source organism: Mustela nigripes (assembly GCF_022355385.1). Taxonomy (NCBI): domain Eukaryota; kingdom Metazoa; phylum Chordata; class Mammalia; order Carnivora; family Mustelidae; genus Mustela; species Mustela nigripes. Next base: position 46,952,394 of record NC_081570.1, on the reverse strand, counting down.
GAGCCGGCCCCTTTCCTTCCCAGGTCTCTTTTCCTGTTTATCATCTCAGATTCACTTCTCCACATGTCCCACCTTCCAGAAAGTGGTTGCTTTCTCTTCCTAGAATTGCTGCTCTTCTTTTCGATCTCCTATTGCATTTGTAGGTGTTTAGAATGGTTTGATAACTATCTGGCTGATCTCCTGGGACTCCACGATATTTAGGTGTCCTACTCCTCCCCCATCTTGCTCCTCCCCCATGATCCAGTCTGATATTTATTTGAACTTGAAGCAACCTACCCCAACGACAAAATGACAGATCATTTAAAACAGACACCCTAGTTGTTATTTTTTCTGCTAAGTATCATAACAACTCTGAGATAGTCATTATTACCTCTATTTTACAAAAAAAATAGCTTAAATGCTCACCTTTTTTCATCCTAGTAAGCTTCAATTTCATCAAGTAAAAAACTGGTTAGATAGTAATACTTACCTTGCAATGTTGTTAAGAAAAATGAAATGCTATACGTTAAATGTCTTATCACAGTCCTTGACCCAGCGAATATGCTTTGGAACTGTGGGTTTCATCCCCCAGGATATAACATTTTATTGAATTCTTATTCCCTTTCATGTACTATCCGAAGTACTTCAAATATTTAATTAACTAATTCCCATTCCTGGACAACCGTATGAAGTGTTACTAATTATTAGTACATAAAACAGAGTTTAGTAACTTGCCCAAGGTAAATGGATAAATGGAAGTAAATTGGGATTTAGACCCAGATAGTCTGCCTCCACCCTGAGTTTTTAAACATTCAGCAGTTCTGCCTTTTATTAAAAGTGCAACCCAACATAGCAAGTGTTACCATAAAGATGAGTTCACACAGTGCCATGGAGACATAGAGATATAAGCTAGAAGGAAAGACTTCCCGTGAAAGCATGGCCTGAGCGTGGTTGTGAGGTTTAAGTGGGTGCTAATGAAGCAAGCACTAGAGAAAGTAAAAGGAATAGTGTAAGGAAAAGCACAAAGGCAGGAGACAACCCAGTATATATGAGTGTCTAGCAGGACATGCCACTGGAACTCTTAGTTATTAATGTTTGCAATGTCCACAGTTCCCTCATTACTCACACTTTCTGCTACATTCCTGGTGTCTGGCCTGCTTGGAAACTCCCAGGGCCATGCTTTGCCCCTGAGCTGTCCTTGATCCAATTCTCACCACCCCTGCAGCTGCCTACCTCCATGGACACTCTGTGCCCTTTGGTGTATCTGTGATTAGCCTCTTCTGGCTGATCATATTACCAGGTCCTTGGGGGAGGACCACATCAACCATTGCTCTGTAGCTGAGTGCCCACTCAAGGACTCTCTTTGACTGACACACTGTGGACACACTGCAAGGACTTCTTGATGGTCTCACTTCAACATTACCATAGGCCAGGTATGACCTTAGTGCTGGGCCTACAGCAATAAAGAGAACAAAATCTCTCCTCTCCTCTTAGGGGAGAAGAAAGGCAGTAAATGAAAAACAATGAATATTTAAGTCATAGAGAAAACATGGCTTGAGGAATTAGAGAATGAGGAGAGTGGAAGTGATCAAGAAAGACCACCTGGGAGATTTTGACCAATGACTCCAAAAACTATGGGTCTCTCTAGTTCTAGAGTTGACAGATGGTTACAAACATGCTCTCCCATCTACCCACTACTGTTCCCTCCCCCACCTCCCCTCCTCTGAAACAAGTAGATGTGGAAATAAATTTTTCTGTCCCTGTCTCTTCGACTAAAGCCAATTACTGAATTTCTCCCTGCCTAAGAATTCTCACCTGTATGAGAAGTTGTGGCAAAGGCACCCTATGCAAGTATTATACACTAGCTATATACTAATTTAAAAAAATGTCGGGTACCTACTGTGTACCAGGAACCCTATGGGCATGAGAGGGCAGCCATTACCCTCAAGTACTCATAGTCTAGGGGAGAAGGCATGGAACAAAGGAAAATCACAATGCCAAATCTCAGTTGTTAAGAAGAGGCACTAAAGCCAACAATAGGTGGTTAGGGAGGGCTTTCCAAAGAGCACGATCTCTGAGCATCCAGTGCTATGAAGTGCTTCACCAATGACTAGGTGATCCAACGTGGGTCCTCATTTAGCCTTACATCTTTCTCATCATCATTCGTTACACATGTGCACGCATATGCACACGTGTGCGTGCACACACACACAGTGTTCTGGGCAAAGCACGCCATTTCACTCTGTAAAGCAATGCACATCCATCATGTCAGCCTTTGCTTTTGTTGTGTCCTCTACCTACAATGTGTTCTCCTTATGTGTGGCTACCAAATCCTGTCTGTCATAGCTAACCTGCTTTCTGGAAGACTTCCCTGCTTTGTCCTGGTTGTAATTAACCTCTCTCTTCTAAGCTCTCATTGCAGTCTATATTATGGTTATGGTAATTTCCTTCCTGGAATTGGATTTATGTTTTCTGTGACATCTTAACTAGATGATAAACTCCTCCAAGATGAACCTGTGTTTCCTTCACTTCTGTGTGCTTGAGACCAAGTACAGCAGCTGACACACAGTCGGCGCTTAATAAATATTTCCTTGCTCAAATTGAATTGAGCTGGGTGGATCTACAGTGGCAAGGATTGAATCAAAATTTCTCTTCAGCCAGTTACTGCTTAAAATTCTATGAATGGATATTTTGAGAATTAATTTTTATAGGATTTATATAGATGGGTTATTTTTCCAGACATTCAAATTGCCTCAGGCAGCTGGGAAGTTTATCCATAGTCAAAGATGGTTAAGACTTAACTGATGAAATTCCATCTCATCTCTCTAGTATGATATCATTTATCTATTGGTAGATCTTGGGTAAATTAAGAGGCTGTCAGCTGCTTGGAGTCTACTGGGTTTAGACCTAGAGGTTAGCATCTGGTGAGATAGAAAACATTAAAGGACTCAGACATTGAGAAAGAGAAAGAAGGAAGGCTGAATGATTCAGGAAATAATCCATCAGTTATAAAGGGCCCAAGGACCTATGGGCAAGGGCTCCAATGTCACTGAGATGTACTATCAGGGCTCAAATAACGATGAGCTCAAGGAGGTCTCTCTGAGTGGCCAGCTAAAGGGCCAGTTCTGCCCTAAGGTATTCTCCTGAACAAATGTTATCAAAATATCCGTTGATTACTTCATTGTGGGGCTTTTCTGAAATGTTTTATTTTGGGACTTTCTAACATTGACCCCTTGGGAGAAAATAAGGCAGATTAACAAGAAGAGTGAAACTTATGGCTTCTACCTATTGATCTCTGTGGCAGCTCCAAATTCCTCTTCTTGGTATCAGACTCAAATACTGGGTTCTAGAACATGCTGGATGCTGGAGAGCTAGGACATGCAGCTAGCAGCTGGGTCATCAAAAAATTATTCTGCCAGTCGTAGGGTCTCCTGCGGTTTTCCAGGGGAGAGTCAGGGGGGTGGGGAAGGAATGATGTGAATCAGCCCACCCATTGCTGTGCAGGGTTTATTTATACTCTGCTGGTTTATTTGCTCCTCTTATGACTGCTACCATCTCTCCTGGGGCTTTCTGAGGCTCTCTCAGTAATACTTTTGATTTTGATTTTCCTTGGCTTGGCTACAGATTTGCAGAAACAAACAAACAAACAAAAAACAACGGAAGCAAAATGTACAAATTCATTGGAATAGAAAGAGTTGCTGAAAATCTGGAGCAAGAAAACTGATGTTAAAGATGAATGTTTTAGACTCAGCATTCCAGGCTCCTCTGGTCAGCAGCCGATATCCTGATGGTATCCATGTAGTTCAGTCAGACTTAAGCCATGATTTCTGCTGAACTGCCAAACTAAATGACTTTTTTTCTCTGTCTACCAAGGAGTTTTATAATACACCCTCAATACAAACTTTCATTACTCACTCACTCACTCACTCAATGAGCATTTCCTGGGAGGCAGCAATGGACTGGAGCCTTGGCTTTAAGTCTATGCTTTCCTGTCACTTCATTATTCAATTTAATGGAGGGCACTCTACCTCTCCGGGCCTCATTTTCACCATTCTCAAGTGTAGATTTTGGAATGTGATCTCAGTGAAGGCAGAAAACGTGACTTCTTGTTTCTTTTTGCATCCCTAGTACCAAGCATGAGGCCTGACACCTATCAGGTACTCAGAGCATTTGTTGAATAAACAGATTAGAGAGTGCATTGGGTTGGACCAAACCATGTGAACTTCAATATTCCAACATGGGCCACTAATCTTTTCAGGTCCACACTTGAGAGTTTTCTCCACCTCCTGACCTGTGTGTGTACCCCCATTAGCTTCCTAGAATTTATGGAGAGAGTTCATATCATAGGCAATACTCCAGCTCCCTAATCCTGAGAAGTGCCTTTTCTCTGAATTTCCATAGCATCAGAACTAACCTCTATCTAAACACCCATTATATTATCTTATGCTTTTACCTTTTAACTTGTCCTTGCCCCTCACTAGTTACGAACATGTTGAGGGCAGTTTGTTTTTTAGTTCTGTATCCTTAGTTCTCAGCACAGTGCTTCTTGTTGAATGGAATTGATGAGTTATTATTTTTCTTTCTTAATCCTCATTGTATTGCTTCATAATCTTTAATAATATTTTGAAGTTTTGACTAGACTCTCACTATTGTATGTATCTCTATATCTCTTTCTGGTTTTCTCTGTGCATCTCTTCACCTTTTCCTCTCATCATCTTATAGGGCTCTGGATTTAGATTTCTTGGCATTTCATCAGTGGCCTGCATTTCCTAGCTATGTGATCCTGGGAAGTTAATAACATCTCTGTGTTCCAGGTTCCTCATATGAAAATTGGGATAATAAAACTACTAATCACATACAGCTGTTATGAAGATTAAAAGAACACACATAAAGGCATTTGTCACATAGTAAACACTCAATCAATAACTAATGTTATCACATATTCGACAACATTATATGTGCTGTGAACAAGAATGAAAACTATGCTGTTCTCATGGAACTTAAAGTACAGTGAATCAATCTCTCAGCTTCTGATTTCTGTATGAGAGATAGCTCTTGACATTTTAGTGGACACTTACACCTTAGTATAAATTAGATAGTGGATCCTTTCTGGGGAGGAAGTTTTGGTTGTGATAGGGAGAAACAAGAGGCCATAGAAAGAAAGAGAAGAAAAAGAAAGGGAAAAGAAAGCTGTGTGATTCAGGAAATAAACCATCAGTTACATAATTTTGCTGTGCCTCCCCCTGTCTTCAGGCCATGGTCAGCAGGTTTAATTTATTGGTTTTTGTGAGCAGCTGCAAGGCACGTCCCATCAATTTTTTGCTCACGATGGCTGTGGAGTGACTCAGACTATTAGCCTTGTATGATTACAGCATCCGTATTATGATGTCGAGGACATGTTGCTGCCGCAATTTATTCTCTTTATTTAGTTCACTTTGTCTCACTCAGCATATCACTCAGCGGCTGTTCGAGAAAACACTGGTGATGGACAATTTCTCTTCCTCTCTCCTCTCCTGATATTCCTTCTCCTTGCCCTTCTGTCTTTGTTGATGTCTTGTTTAAAGGAAGATTTGTGGATCTCCTGATTTCCTGTATACTGGCTGACCCTTGTGTCTGCCGCTCTCAGCAATGCGGCACCTCTCCATGGTGCTGAAAACAAGCACGTGGTTCTAGCTCTGCAGTGGCTGCTAAGGAGTCTGACATAGGATACTAACAAACAGCAGCAGGCAGTGGCCTGAGAAAGTATCCTGTCCAATTCCCTTTATTTCAAGGAAAAGGAACAAGAGACACATAAATGAAAAGTTATTTCCTGCAGGATGGTATACCTCTCTTGTCAGATCAGAATACAGCTTTTTTCAGAGTCAAGCAAAGAAAATTCTTTAATCTTCTTGGCCCTCATTTTCTTCATCTGTGAAATGGAGAAACACCAAAATTTGTAAACAACTACTGTGACATAGAGATTATATAATGTGTATAAAGTCCCTAGCACACTGCCTGTCTCATGCCTTCTTCTCTACTCTTATCTCCTGCTGCTTCCTGCCTGGCACATGCTTTAGTAATATAGAATAATTTATGCCCCCCTTCCTACACCATGCCACTTTACTATTTCAAGTTCTTCTCTGCTTTTATAACATCCAAACTTGTTCACAATTCATATCTGCTAACATCTCTTTTAGAAAGTCTCCTCTGCCCTTCTCTGTTCCTCCTCTAATGTGGATTAGCTGTACCTTCCAGGTGCTTTTATGACTCTATGCATATCATTTTACATATCTGTCTATCAAGATACCTACCACATGATCATGAACATCTTGATGTCTCTGACTTACTAGACCAGTAGCTCTTTGAAAGAAGAGGCCAAATGTCCTATCTCTAGCACAAAACATGTCACCAGGTGAGTGTTCAATGTCCTTCGTTTTGAACTGAACATGACTGGGACTTGAAGTATGTGGGTTCTTTTTTCATTCCTAGTCCAGTGCCCTCCTCCCATATTGTCTTGTCTCTAGCTTATTGGGAAGTCTTTTCTTTTTTTTTTTTTTTATTGACTACCATTATGAATACCTTCATTTGCCAATGTCACACATTTGTAGGGACTACTTAGTGTGCCTTGGGTCATCCTTTGAGTGTGCTGGATTCATATCAAGAAGCTTTGTCTTATTGCCTTTGGCATAGATTCTTTCCAAACCAGAGAATTCACATAAGCCACGAATTAAATCCAGAGGGGAGAGGGCATCTGCCTCCATGAATTAGCAACAAAGTCATCATAATCTGGCTTCCAAGTATCCTTAGCAAATTCTAAATCATCACAAGACTTCTGTTTAATATCAACAGCAAGAACAGCTGCTCTTACTTTAGGAAAATTAATTGCCTTTCAAATTGTTCTAGAAGCTTAAATCCATTTTGGTAATTCAGTAGGAGTAAACATTCACTTTTAATATCAAGTCCATGAAAGCCCAAACTCTAATGACTTCCTTCAGAATTTAAAGTCATGTGCCATCTGACTCTCTGAGACATCACAAGAGATCATGTGGTTATTGGGAAAATGATTAAAATCTAAGCCAAAAAACTGATATTCTCTTCCTTCTTTGATAATTTACTTTGTTGATGATCTTGAGCAGGACATTTCACATTAGTTAGCTTCTGTTCAATAATCTATGACATGGGAATGACTATAACAATCCTGTTACCTTTATTGAAGATGCTAATGGGATACACTAAACTGATGCAAGACTACTTTGGAGAGTATAAAATTCTATACAAATCCATGCACAATAACAAAGCTGATACTTAGAAAAAGTAAAAACCAGTAATTGGAAAGAGAAAGGTATGGAAAGGTGGATTTCAGAAGCTAAGGAGATGTTTGTTCAATGCAGCTGCAAGAAAGGGGGGATAAAGCCTGGAAATAATAACTAATATTTAATAAGCACTCATATACCAGGTACTATACTAAATGATGAACTTTTCATAACAATCCCAGATATAGATGCTTTTATTATCCTATAATATGGAATGAGGAAGGAAAACACAAGAAGTTTAGCCTAAACATACATGCTAGAAAGGGGTAAAGATGGGAATCTTTAGACAGTCTTGACTCCAGAGCCCATATATATAACCAGTCAAACTAAAAGATTCTTCATCTTATACTATTGTACAGATACCTTCCCTGTTACTAAAGAGATCTGGACAGAAACTAAAGATGAGCTGGAAGAGGGAATTTTTTTAGATGCATTTATGTTATTTGGAGTTAAAGACAATGAGAGATTCCAAGGGAGTAAGTAGAGGCTATTGAAGTTGTTTCTGGTATAATCTCTTACATCTCATACAAATTGTCAGTTTGAGTGTGGCCAACAAATATTTATTCTTTGTGTATGATAGATATTACTCAAGATGTTTAGATTTTAGACAATTAAAACACCCTCTCTTTCTGGGTATAGAAAAGAAGGCAGTGAACTTTGTACTAGTCCTTCAAATTTTGACTGATCTTAGTGAATTTCTTGACCAATAAGATGTGGCTTGTGATGTAGTGGAACTTATGAGGCTAGGTCATAAGAAGCCTTACAATTACTGATTAGGCTTCTTGAAACACTTACTCCTGGAACCTAATTGCTACGCCGAGAAAAGCTCCAGGCCCATGAATAGATGCTGTGGTGGCATCCCCCACTGAGTTCCCAACCAGGGACCAGTATCAGCTGCCAGCTATACGAATGAGCCATCTTGAACATCCAGCCCAAGTGAGTATTTAGATGACCCTGGCTTCAGTCACTGAAGTAACCATACAAGAGACCCTAGGGAAGAACTTTCTGGCTGAGTTCAGTTAACCACAGCACTGTGAAGAGATAAAAAAAAAAAAAAAAAAAAAAAGTTGTTTTAAGTCTGCAAATTTTGAAGTGGTTTGTTATGCAGCAGTAAATATCTGGAATGTTGTCATAAAGAAAGTCTTAGAGAATGGGAGGCAGATGTATGAACAGGTGACTTCAGTATATGTAGTGAATGGCACTGTAATGTAAGAAGAGGCTACTGTGGAGTTAGCTTAGACCTCAAGGCATCAGAAATGGGACTAGTTCTGCTACTTTTGTTTATGAGGGGTTGACCAGTATTTAATCATCTAGATACATCCTATCATCTTTCTGTTTCTTTTCCAATAATGAGACTTCATAGTTGCATAGATCCCTTGTTACTTCTAAGCCTCAGTTTATCCCTTCATAGAATTAGAGGTAAACCTAGGGTAGGACGTAGAAATGGGACAGAAAGAAGGATAGGGAAAAAAAACCCTCCACTTTACTGCAAGGACAGTGAGAACATTTTTGGTGTGGTGAATTGAGCACAGACTCCATGACCAGAAGGCCTGGGTTTGGGTTCTGACTACATATCTTCCAGCTATACCTCATTCCTTTGAACATCAGCTTCCTTATGCATAACATGATCTTAGCTGTGCCACGGGCACAAGGGAAAACACCTGAGAGTCTTGGGCATTGCCTTTTTTCCAGATTTATGCTTAGTCCCAGATCTCTTCTGATGTGGCTTTATGCAATGGAAGAAGCTAAGATAAGGGAACTGAGAGAGAGGCAGGTTAGCAGTGTAAATATCACGAGGCAGGGAGCCATGTGGGTTCACAGCAAAGCCAAGCAATATGGAGCATTGGCATAGCCATCCAAGGGCAGGTTGGAAGGGGTTAACTGAGCCAATGGGCCAGCTGGCATCTGTGCTGGCACTCAAGGAGAGAAAGAAAAGGAGCCTCAGTGTCAAGATAAGAAAGAAAAACAAAACAAAATACCAGAACTTTAGCCAAATTCCCCAGTTCCCATATGGATAGAGAAGGAAATGTTCAGCCAACTCCATGCAGCAGCCTCTGGTCAGAAAAGACCTGAAGACTAGGCAAGTCTGTGAATCCACCTGGGCAACCTGTCTCCGTTGGATGGCTAGTCAGAGAACTATATTGTCTTTGATTCAATGTGGCAAGAGAATGGTGCATTTTCCCTCCTTTATTATTCATGTGTTCACCCATCTACCCAACCGTCTATCCACCCATCCATCAATTTGTATATTTTAATAACAAACATGTATTAAACACCTACACTGTGCCAGAAACTATGTATTAGGTAACCAGGGCTATAGGCAAATCACTGAGACAAAGATGAATAAAGTAACATGGTCCCTGCCCTGAGGACAAATCTCTCAAGACTAGATATTATGGGCAGCTCCAAGGTGAGCTGGAAGATAAAGTTCGTGGGTGGAAAAAACTAACATTTACTGATCCCTTATTATGAGCCAGATTGTGCTAAAAGGTTTACATGCATTATCTTATTTAATCCTCATAATTTACATGTAAGTTTGACAATGTAATTAGCCCTGTTTTACAGTTGAGGAAAACCATGTTCAGCTATGAAGGGCTTGCTCAAGGTTGCCCTGGCACTATGTGTCAGAGTTCAGATTTGAGCTAATTCTGGACTGAGGAGGAGAACCGGGGAAGGGCAGATAAGGACATACAAAAGGTTGGGACTTAATGTGCCACACAGAGTGTCTTCTTATTGGGTGAGAGTGGATGGTAAGTGGCAGTGGTTGGATGGTAACTACTTATTGGAAGTGGTTGGATGGTAAGGATAGGGAGATGTAGTGAGAAGGGAGGCAATTTCTGCCACTGGAACCCAAATGACAGAGCAGCCTCTACATTTGAAGGGTCAATCCAAGTTGAGTAGATACTGCCCCAGTCCCACCACCCTCTTCTCAGTTTTGGTAGAAGGCATTTTCTACTCATCTGCTAAGAACATGCTTATGAAATACAAATCCTCTTCTTTCTGCTTCCTGGCTTGCCTCTTTTACCCATATGTGCACTAACAGATGGATGAGCTACGGAGGCAGCTGAGAATGAGAACAAGCAAGGAGAGTGCCGGGATTTGGGGGTTGGGGGAGGACTCCAGTGCAATTTAATCAAGCAAGGTTTTATGTCTGGGTGTCTGAAGGAATGGAAAGTTTTTGTTTGTTTGTTTGTTGATTTTTAAAAAATTCTTCCATGCTATTATTCACAGGATGATTTGGGAAGGAGAAGGCAGGGAGATGGGTCACCTGAAAATTACTTCCTACGAGTTTCCCAGAGAAGTTGGCTTCTTCTCTGCAAGCTATTTTCCTTGTCTGGAGTCAGTTCACACCTAATATGGAAGGATCGCTTTTAGTCTATACTTGTTGCTATGGCAGCTTCAGAAGCGGCTGCCGACAGAGCTAGGAGCAGGCTCTCCCTCTTCTCCCAAACTCTTTTGGCACGAGGCTGAACACGCATGGTTTCAAGACTATGCAAGTGTCAGTGGATGGCATGTCTTATTTTGGGAAACATCTTTCAAGCGGGCAGAGTGGCAGCTTTTGATGGTCTTTCAGAGCATTAGCTCTGCTAATTCTAACTCATGCATAGCTTCTGTAGTCTGCTCCCCACCTCTCCCCTTCCTTTTTAGAACAAAGGCTGAAAATGGCCCTTATAAATATTTTAAATGATTTAGCTAGTAAGATTAAAATGTGATCTTCTGGTTACTTTTAAAAATAATGTCAAATAAAATAGTGCTATAAATAAGTGGAAAGCTTATTTCCACTAGGAGAGATGCTTCCCACTCTGAAAATGAGAGGGTGTAGGAAAAGACAACAGTGTGAGACGTGGTAACACCTTTTATGTTGGAGTTGGTAGAGTGGAGAGTGAAGCAGACAGAATAGAGGTGACATTGACTTGGTCCTTGCCCTCAAGTAGTTTATAATCCAGTGGGGAAGAAAGATATTGAATAAGTGATAACCAGTATGACGAATATTACAAAGTGGGAGAATATGGGTTACAGTGGGAGACTGAGATGGTCTGAGGAAGAGATGCTTAAGATAAAAGTGAAGAATCATGGTGTGTGGATCTAGGAGTCAGTACCCTAGCAGAGGGATCAGCATGTAAAACCCTGAAGGGAGATAGTATGTTAGGAGGAATTAAATCTCAGCATAGCTATAGCAGAGGGTGAGCGGGAAAGATTCTGAAATACAAAGATGATGATGGTGTTAGTGATGGTGATGGTGATGGTGGGTGTGGTGTCAGTGGTAATAGTAACAACTATTTTCAGAGGCACCTGAGTGGCTGGGTTGGGTAAGCATTCAACTCATGATTTCAGCTCAGGTCATAATCTCAGAGTTGTGAGATCCAGCCCTACATCAGGCCCTGCACTCAGCAGGGAGTCTGCTTGAGATTGTTTCCTTCTATCCACCCTCTCCTCAAAAATTAATTAAAATTTTTTTTTCAATGTTCTAGGCATTGTTCTAACCACTTTGCATATAGTAATTTATTTAATCCTCACAGCAACCTCTTGAAGTATGCATTATTATTATGGCCATTTTACAGATGAGGAAGCTGAAGACCAGAGAAGATCACAAAGCCAGCATGTAAGCAGCCTGGATCTAGACTCTATGCCAGATAGACAGGGACCTATCACAGTAAACAGTTTAGAGTATATCAACTGGTAACGAGAGGCCATTAAAAGGTATTCAATGGTATAGGAACATCTGCACTGTAGGGAAAACTACTTTGGCTTCAGGAAACAGTATGAACTGGAGGGGGTAGGATTGGAGGCAAGGACTCCAGGTAGCAGTCTACATTAGCATTTAGGTGAGAGGTGGGGATAAATGATTTGGATTGGGGGATGTCGATGAAGATGGAAAGAAATGGGTGGATCAGATAATTGCTGAGGCAGTAGAATCTATGGTACCTAAGAGCTGTCTGGATAGGAAGGTAGTTAAAGATGAATCTCAGGATCAGGCTTCAATTCCCATCCCTAAAATCAGGTGTGAGGTAGGGAATTCCCACAGGAAAATCAGGGTAAATGGATGCTGGGTAGGCAAAGACAACTAGTGCCCATATCACAAAAGTCAAAAATAAAACATCTGTCTCTTTCCTTTGCCCCTACTCAATTCCCCAATTCCTTTCTATAGAGATATCCCATCTATTTATGTCAAATTATGGTCTTTGTACCTGACAATGATTTAATCAGAGGAGTTTCATCCCTGCTCACCTGTACCAACTTGCCTTCCTCCCCAAACACATAGTCTGTACCCATTTCATCATTAACCTCTTGCCTTGCCAACCCCCACTCATTTATAAAGACATGGCCCGTCCTACCTTTCCTACATCCCCATATATCTCTCCTCTCTGAGTTTCTTCAGTTCTTACAATCTCTGGCCCCCATAGTAAGACCACTTCACAGATTGTGAGATCTCTCTCCTGGCTTTCTTCCTCAACAAAACAGAGAGCCCCCTTGACTGATATTCCTAACCCTTGATCCAAGAATTTTATGAATATTACCTCATTTGAACTCTCCTCAGTTCTGAAAGGTCCAAGGGTAAGCAGCAACATCACCACTACCATCATCATCATCAATCATCAACCATCCTCTTTTACAGATGAAGTAGTTAGGATTAAGAGAATCTAAGTAACTGTCCCAGTGTGATGTAGCTGGAGAGTTCCAGGTAGGATTTGGAAATTATAAATCCATTGCCTTTCATTTGCAGACTTTTAAAAATTCTACCAGAAATCTGATAATTACTCTATGCCAGTTACGAAGCTCTGTATTTTACATGTTTGTTTTCATGACAATTCTGTGAGATAGGCATTGCCATTGTCCCTGTTCTCCAGATGAAGAAACTAAAGCCTAGAAAAAATGAATTGATTTGCCCAAGGTCTCAGGTGATTGAACCAGGGCTAGAATGCAGGGATTCCTACTGTCATTGTGCATCCTCTTAATCACCATGCTCTGCTGCCCACCCTGGTTTCCACACGAGGCTGCATCCTCTCTGCTAAGTGCCTAGAAAGAGAGGAGTTAAAGAAGAAAAGAATGCAGGGGGATGTAGATTGTGAAAGAGAAAAGATGGACCTGGCTGACAGAGACCCCCTTACATTAGAGGACAGCAGGCTTCATACAGAGAATTTTCTCTTGAGCTCATATTGCAGATGCCCTCTCTGAAGAAGCGTTTCTTTTCTTCCCCTACCACGACAGCCTCTGTGTCCTGCTGTTTGGCTCAAGGTAACTCTTTCCTTCCTAGAGCCTGTACTCAGGGTGTACAAATGGTTGGTCCTCATCTCCTGGAGTCATCCTGCTGATGAGGCCAATATAAATGCATGAGGGAGTCCAATTCCAGGCACTTGTTTCTGTGAAAGCTCAGTGAAGCCCATCCACAAAGTCACAGACAAGGCTCTGACTGATCAGCTAGAAGGAGACATTTGAAGGTCAAGCCTCTCAGGGAAGCTTCACCATAGCTGCTGGGGTACTTTGGAAGCCTCATCTGGGGTGATAAAATCTGCCCATTTGGGCAACTAAGTATGAAGGGTGTGTATTTACAACCAAGGGATCCTCCATGGGCAGAGTTCTGAGAAGAGAAACCTCCTATACATCTTTGAGATTTCCCTGTAGAAAACTTGGTACAGTGGAAAGGTTGTGAGCTTTGGTGTCCTAGACTCAAATCCCAGCTGTGCCACTTTGAGAAACTATCTTCACTTCTCTGAAATTCAGTTTCCTCATATACAGTGGGGACAGGAATATCCTGAGTAATATCATGCTCAAGGATTTGTTCTGAGAATTAGTTTAAATGAGTTATATAAAATGCTTATTACAATTCATGGAGTGAATTAGACACTCACCTTACAATTCTTTCTTTCTTCCACCCAGGGAGATAGGTCAAATAATTGGTCAGGTCTAGTCCTGATCTTTTATGTTTATGAGCTATGTGTTTCTGCAGGGAGAGATTTGAAGGAGTCAGGCTTATTAATCTCCATATAACCTGTAGAGTAATTAGAATGTTTATTCTCAGCTCTTTGGGAAGAAGTAACTATAATTACAGGACCAAATTAAATAGCATTATCTTTTATTGTCTCATACTGTTTGCAGGCTTTCTCTGCCAAGTTCCTTTTAGGAATCTGAGAATTTTTCCCCCATCAACTTCCTTTTTCTTAATGGTAAACCGCCCTTCATGTTGTGGGTTGAAAGTTCACTAGCATCTTCTGAGTAGGTTGGGCATGTGTGTAAAAAGTCCATTTTTGTTATCCTTGGCAGAGATGATCAGCTGTCCTTTAAAAATTCCTGCTCCTCTTGCTTAGTGTAGAATCACCACGGGGAAGTGGCTGCATAGTCAGAGCCCACAGTTTACAGCCTCCCTCACATCCAGGAGGTGCCACATGCCCAGCTCTCTCCAGAGGAATGTGAATAGAGGTCATGTGTGCTCCTTCTGATCCAAGGTGGTCATGAAGGAGATGGGCCTCCTCTAGTGATTTTTCACCCATCCAGTGGCTTAACAAGGACACCGGGAAGATCTTGGAAGGCATGGAGATAGCAGAACTGCAGTCAGATTGGTCCCTGAATGACTGCAGGAAACGCGGCCACCCCACTGTCACGGGTTGGGAAAATTTGGTTTTAATTTACATATGCTGGATCACTGAGATTTTAGGGTTTATCTGTTAGAGCAGTTTGCTTTACCTTAACAAATTCATTGCCAAATTCTGCATCCCTGATAAAATGAGAAACCATACTTCTAGTCCTGCCAGGGGTGGGGGACAGAGAGACATGGGAGTGAATATGTTTCAAACAGTGCAATAAATGCTATAGAAGTAGGATGAGGATGAAGCGGGCACAAATTGGTGAGAGTGATTGCCTAGAAACTTTGACCTTGGGCTACAAAGCTGAACGGGAGTTTGCCAAGAGGTGAAAGAGAAGGCAGGCAAGATTATTCCAAGTAAAAGTACAGTAAGAGTAACACATGGGAATGTGAAAAGGTGAGCTTCATGAGTTGCTATAAGAAAGTCCTTGTTGGGAAGCAAGGTAGACTCCAGGTGGTGGGTTGAAGAATATACTCCAACAACTATAAATGGACAGCATTTTACAGGGGCCATTTGAGTGGCATAGAGAATAAATTACTCGTAGTGCTAATAAGAGAGAGAGACCACCAGAGGCTACCATCAAGAAATCAAGAAGGCTTCATGGAGGATGGGGTAGTTCTAGAACTCTACCTTACATAATGTTGGTGATGTTGGGTAAGAACATCATTTGTTAGTTTATCTGTCTTCCTTTTTTTAGACCATGAGGTCTTCAGGACAGGGATTAGACTGTATTCATCTCTGAATTCCCAGAACAGTGTCCTACCCTTAGGAGACATTGAATGGGTACATAAAAAAAGGATTGAATTCAGATGTTTCTAAGGATGATCTCACCAGTTCCTTGTATGGGAATTGAACATCAGAGGCCATAGGAATTTCCCAGTGCAAGAATCTTCTGCCATGATCAGGGGGTTTCTGTGGATCTCAACTTTATCTCCAAATTGCAACTAAGATTATGTTTGAATAGCAAACTCACCCCAGGCAATGTGATACTAGGTTAAGTGGTAGGACTAGGATTTAAGTTTCTGCACCATTCTCTTTCTTATTCCTCTAGTAGTTAGAGAATTCCTCTTATATATACAGGGTTCCTGCAAACTTGCCTGGGCACAAAGTCACCCACATGAAATAGGAAGAGTTCACACCCCAAATATACTCAGTGCAATGTCCCCTTAACCCTATCCACCAAGTCAACATTTCTTGATTTACTGATCTCTAACATTCCTTACCCCTGTAATATTTATGATATTGATTATCAGTGGAATGAAAAAAAAACAGCATAGTGAAAATGACAAAAGACTTAGATAATTCAGGTACTAGGAAGCCAGTTCTCAAATCATTAAGACATGATGATTCTGATGACTCTGATCAATTTTGTGAGTAGCAAGACTCTTGGAACCTCCAGGTGAAAGTCTAAGCTCTTTGCCAGGACAGAAAAATTCTGCTTCTCTCTAGCCTCATCAGCAATCACTCTCCACTCAGCTCACACCTGGACTCCCAGGTCCTTAGGCATGTACTCGTCCCTCACACACTTTATACACACTGCTGGTTCTCTGTTCTGAAAATGTGTATCTAGTCCTTTGTGACATAGTTAAAGTGTCTCCTCTGTATAGTTTTTCCAGAACTTCCCAACTGAATTTACCTATTTTTTTCTGAAAGTACTCAGCTAGGAACAGAGAAGGAAATTTACATTAAGAAGCACCTGGGTTTTTTTTTTTTTAATTAAAAAAGTTTTAGTTGTAATAAAATGTACACAGCATAAAATGTACCATCTTAGCCCTTTTTATTTTTTTATTTTTTAAAAGATTTTATTTATTTACCTTTTTAAATGTATAGTTCAGTAGTGTTAACTGTATTCACATTGTTGTGCAAGCAATTATTAGAACTTTTTCATCTTGAAACACTGAAACTATTCCTGCTCAACAACTTATTTCTCTCACCCTCCAGCCCCTGGCAACTATGATTCTATTTTCTATTTCTAGGAATTTGACTACTCTAGATACCTCAAATAGTAGAATTACATGATATTTGTCTTTTATGATGGGCTTATTTTAGTTAGCATAATATCCTATGTAGTGCCATGTTCCATATTTTCTTCCCTTTTAAGGCTGAATAATATTATATTGTATGGACATACCATTCCTTGGCTTGCTTCCATGTTTTGTCTATAGTGACTAATGATGCTATGAACATAGGCATACAAATATCTCTTTAAAGACCCTGCCTTTAGTTCTTTTGGATATATATCATATCCAGAAGTGATATTGCTGCATCATACAGCAATTCTATTTTTAATTTCTTGAGGAGCTACCATAGTATTTTCCATAGGTGGCTAGATCATTTAAATTCCTATCAATAGTATACAAGCTCCAATTACTTTTTTTCTAAATATATTTTTTAAGATTTTATTTATTTATTTGACAGACAGAGATCACAAGTAAACAGAGAGGCAGGCAGAGACAGAGGAAGGGAAGCAGGCTCCCTGCTGAGCAGAGAGCCCGATTCGGGGCTCGATCCCCTGGGATCGTGACCTGAGCGGAAGGCAGAGGCTTTAACCCACTGAGCCACTCAGGCACCCCTATAAGTTCCAATTTCTGTACATCTTTACCAACACTTGGTTATTTTCTGGGTTCTTGTTTGTTTTTACTAAAAGCCATTCTAGTGAGTATGAGGTGATATTTCATGAGGTTTTTATTTTGTTTATTTCTTTTTTAAAGATTTTATTTATTTATTTGACAGACAGAGATCACAGATAGGCAGAAAGGCAGGCAGAGAGGAGGAAGCAGGCTCACCGCTGAGCAGAGAGCCCAATGTAGGGCTTGATCTCAGGACCCTGAGATCATGACCTGAGCTGAAGGCAGAGGCTTTAACCCCACTGAGCCACCCAGGCACCCCTCATGAGATTTTTATTTGCATTTCCTTAATGATTAGTATCAAACATCTTTTCATATACTTTTTGGCCAGTTGTATGTCTTCTTTGGAGAAAAGTCTATTCAAGTCCTCTGCTCAGTTTTATTTGTATAATTTGGGTTTTATTGTATTGTTGTTAATTTGTAGAGTATTCTAGATATCGACCCTTAGCAGTTATCTGATTTGCAAATTTCTTTCTCTCAAAGGTTGCTTTTTTCACTTTGTTGATTGCTCTCCTTTGATGTGTAGAAGTTTTAAATTTTGATGAAACTCAATTTACCTATTTCAACCTTTGTTGCTTCTGCTTTGGGGGTCATATCCTGAGAAATCATCACCAAATCTCATATCATGAAGCTTTCCCCCTGTGTTTTGTTCAAAGTGTTTTATAGTTTTCAGTCTTATGTTTATGTCTTTGATCCATTTTGAGTTCCTTTCCGTATATGGTGCAGGTAAGATTCTAACTTCGTTCTTTTGTGGATATCCATTTTTTTTTTTTTCAGCATCAATTGTTGAAAAGACCATCCTTTCCACATTGAATGGTCTTAGTACCCTTGTCAAAAATCATTTGACCATACATGTAGGGGTTTATTTCTAGACTCTCTACTCTATTTCATTGATCTATATATCTTTCTGCCAGTATGATACTGTTTTGATTACTGTAACTTTGTAATAAATTTTGAAATCAGAAAGTATGACACCTCTACCCTTGTTCTTTCTTTTGTAGATTATTTTGGTTATTTGAGGTCTTCTCAGATTCCATTTGAATTTTGGGATGAGTTTTTCTATTTCTAAAGAAAATGCCATTATGATTTTGACAGGTACCACATTAAGTCTATAGATTACCTTGGGTCATGTTGCTGTCTTAACAGTATTAAGTCTTCCAATCTATGAACATGGAATGTCTTTCCATTTACTTGTCTTTGGGTATCATTTGTTTTGAACTGTCAATCAAGGGCTTGACAAATATTATTCAAGATCTCATTTATATCCCAAATACCCTTCTGAGTGTTTATTCAGAAGTAAGTGCCAGGAAGGAATTTGCTTTCATAAGGACCTGGAATGTTTCTTCCTCGTATTTCTTTTACATATAGAGAAGAGATCACTTAAATGCTAAAGTTTCCCTTTACTCTTTGTTCTTAGGAAATATGTAGCTAAGTTTTAATAATTATGTACTATCTGTTATAATTTAATAATTGTGAAGATCTATATATTTATATCTCTTCCTCAGGTCTTAAATGTGTACTGTAACTTATAATTTCTCCTGCCCTAATATTTGTTTTTGTGCTATATTGTAAGCATTTTTATAGGATGCCTTAAATTCATTATAAATTGAAGTGTGGCTATAAAAGAATAATTTTTAAAAGGAAAGATACATATTATTATCACCATATTTGTAGATGAGGAAAATGAAGTTAGGAATAGATAGGTAACTTCAAGTGATCATACAGGTCACAATGGCAGAGCTAGGATTCAACTCTACATCTCTCTGATTGCAAAGCCCAAGCTTTCATCTCTGCTATATGTCAGTAAGATCAGGTACCTACCCAATTCAGACTTTAGGTGGAGGTGGAGAACTAGATGGACAAATATGGCCATAAATAACCCTCATATCAGCCAGGATGGATAAGGACTACAAAAGGGAGGTTTAGGAGATAGAAATCTAAGAATATTGAGGTTTCTTGGAATAGAAGGGATTCCAAACTGAATGTTCTGAATATATCACATGCTAATGCATGAAGAAAAAACCTTTTTAAAAATGGTTTTAGGAATTGTCTCATCTTTGGGTTAAGAAATAAGAAGAATTGTGCATTAGGATTGTGCCTTATGCTTTTCTAATCCTTACAAGAAGGATACATACCAAAGTCTGCTCAGCATCCCTTTCTTTGGGGAAACTACTCCTTCTCATTCCAGGAGATTCCTGAAAGGGTGACTTCATGCATTCCCCTCCTGGTCATAATATTCCTCCCCTGACCACAGTAAGGGACAAGGTAGGGCCAAGGCAGGCCAAGTTAAGACTCTTCAGGACTTTTGCAAAGGCTATTTTGAGGAAGATGCTCTTTTCTTTAATATCATGAAGGATAAAGATGATGTAAGCTAGAGACATTTGTGGCTGTTTTTGCTGACCCCATGGAAGTAGGAAGAATATGATCAATGTGCCAGGAGTGTAAGAAAAGCAGAGAAAGAAAGAACTCTGATGACATTTTTTGAGCATCTTTATCCAGCCAGACCAAATGCCAGATACTCAGTTGAGAGAAACAATAAATTCCCTTTTTTACTTACCTTGATTTAAACTGAACAGCTTCCATTTCAAGCCAGGAGAGAAGATGGGATAAAGTAAGAGCATGGACTACTGCTTGAATCCTTACTTCATAGTTTGCTAGTTTGGTACCCTAGGGAAAATCCATTAATTCTCTGCTTTTCAGTTTCCTCTTTCATCCATGAATTCATGGAGTTCTTGGGAGGAATGGGTGAGAAATTGCATGCAAATGCTAGATCGGGGCCTGGCATAAGTGATCTCCTAAATGTGTAAACTCTTACAAATACATAACACATTCATGAGGTGTAGGAATTTTCATCTCTCTGATGAACAAAATGAATGATGCTGAGGAGAGTCAACACATATGTACTGGGTGTTCCACAATGAGGAAGTCAGATTCTGGATGGGAGTTTCCATGGGACACCAGCTGATTGGGTGCTTCTCTTCTGCTCCTGGAACCACACTTCCTGACAGCATTGGGAGGGGTGGAGGAGCATACCCCTTAGTCCCAGTTGCCTTTCACCTTGCTGAGCAATGTGTGGAGATCTTCCCCACCCTTTCCCCCCAAAGAATAGCCCCCTTCAGACCCACCAGCTGCAGAGAAGGGAGGATATCAGGCCAAATTTGTTCAGGTGGATAGAATAGCATCAGACAAGCTTAGAGCTCAAATATTGAATCATAATTCTTCAGGCATCTTTGTATTTAAATCATAGCCCTGTCAAACTCACATTTGATATGTACTAATTAATGCTCCCCATGAATTGTACCAGATTCTCTGGTGTGTGTGTGTGTGTGTGTGTGTGTGTGTGTGTGTGTGTAGAGACAGAGAAATTCCATAAATTGGAGTGATCAAATATAAGCATATGTCAGAGTCAAATTCAGTAGTTGGCTCTTTGTAGCTGATGGGTGCCTCCTGGATGAGAGGGGTGGGTACAAGTTATTAGACAAATATGAATCATTTATGAATAAATCATCTATAGCAAATGAAGCTAATTTTTTTATTGTTATTATCTCTCAAAGTAGGATCTTAAGCTGGATTAAAGAGGTAAAGCCAAATTCCCAGTGTAAAATTCCACACTCTGATTCCAGTAATTCTGAGCCTATTGCTCTTTTTTTTCCCTATTCAAAATGGTGGGGACTTTGCTGACAAAATGTGGTTGGGATTTGGCTGAGAGAGGAGGCAGATATTAGGCCATTTCAAGTGGGAATATTTCAAGGGAATATTCATAGATTCCACTGTAAAGAGAATTTTTAATTTTTAATGTCCCTTTGTGCAACATGGAAAAATGGTTTTGATTAGAGGAGTCAATAAAATTAGAGTAAGGGTAGATTGTGCTTGTCATTTTACCTATGGGTAAGATATATAACACATTGCCAATAGAAGTGGGAATTAAAAGCACTTGCAAAGTTACTCTCCCTGGAGGAAAAAGAATTGGTGAAAGTTTGAGTAATTGCAGGAGAGAGCAGGCCGGGGAGGAGGACTGAACTATTTAAACTAAGAGGCTCCTCTTACATTCACATATGGAGAAAGAGACAGCATTGGCTTTGTAGCTAGACCATTGTAGGTTTGAGTTTGAGCCCTGAAGTTTTATATTACATGAAGTTGGGCAAGCCATGCCCCCTCCTTGAGCCTGTTTCATTGCTTATTGGATGGGGGATATGTTTTCCCTATAGGGTTCATGGAAACCTTATATGCTGTATTGTATGTATAAAGTGTGTTCTCCTAACTCTACCAATTCTAATTTTCTCTCTTTCCCTCTATAACTGTCTCCTCTGTGTTCCTGACACATTATATATTCTACTTTTGCCACCATCATAAAATTTATTTGAAATTTTTATGAGTTATGCCACATGGTATATAATGCTTTAGGGCTGCCCATGTTTAAATTAAAATCTTTCTTCCAGGACTGTGCAAATAACAGCAAAGAAAATATAGATGACAGTAGGTCTATCAGTTGTGAAGGATATGGCTAGATGGCCATCAAAATGCATGATCACCCTTTCATAGACGTAGAATAGAGTATAAACTGGGAAATAGTTTTCAAGCCAGGTAGCCATTATATTTGCCAGCTCCCCTATATTTAGGAGGTGCCATATGATTCATTTTCACCAATGGAATGTGAGAAGAAATTTTTTACCTCCACATCAAGATAATAAGCAAATACAGTTTCTTCATTCTCTTTTTCCTTTTCTAATGACTTCATGTAAACAAGATTGGTGTCCTTGGAAACCAAGTGTCAAAGACAGATGTAACCTATATCCTTACCTCACCACTTGAAAGCCACTCACCAATTAGGAACTTGAATAAGAAATAAATTTCCATTGTATCTGAGCCATATACACTTTAGATTTCTCTGTTATAGCAGCTAATGTTACCCTAATACATCAGGATAGACTGGGTGACAGATTATATTGACTTATGGAAGTGAGTTGGTGAAAGTCAACACATCGCCGACAGGATCTAATTTCCTAGCACTTGTGAGCTGATTCAGGATTAAACTAGAAGGGTTCTACATTGTCTTAATGCTCTAATCTAGTGACACTGATACCTTACATTAAATAGATTTCCTATGTTCCAGGCCCAGTGCTAAGTATTTAACATCAATTTTCATGAAAACTTGCAACAACCCTGTGAGATAGCTCCATGTAAAGATAAGAATGTTGATGGCTGCTGGTAAATATGAGGAACTTGTATGGTCAGACAGTCCACAAAGAGTGGATTTGCATCCAGATCTGTCAGACTCAAGAGCCTGAATTCCTCACGACTGAACCAATATTGCCTCCTGAAATCTCTGACTCCATAATTTTCAGTGCTTGCCACACATGTCATGCCTTTTTTTCAGGAATTACTCATAAGTTTGGCTACGGGGAATTAGTCGGAAGACCAGTGAATGGCTCAGTTTGTTTTGCAGCATTAGTTTATTTTTTTCACTCTGTTTAAGAAGGAGAAGTGAAATCAGGGATGGGATTAACACAAATAGAGCTTCTCCAGTGTACCGGTGCATTCACATGCACATGTTAACTTGTTAAAGTCTTCTGAGATTAGTATTATCATCACTATCTTACAGATGAGGAAGCTAAAAATTTGTTATCAAAAAGTTTGTGCATGTGGTCATTTATTCCTTTAATACATATTTATGGGCTTTCCACTGTTTCTAGGTACTGAGTTGGCCATGGGCAATTCCAGGATGAACAAGGCAAATGTGGTCCCTGACATGTTAGAACTCAAGGTCCAGCAGCTGCTATAAAAGGTAATAAAAAAACTGTCACTGAGAGTGGTATAGCAAAATTTGGATGACTATGTGTCAGGGAAATTATAAAGGGAGCTCTGACATTGAGTAGAGATTGTGTTGGGTGATTTCTAGGATCTGCTCTTGCACAAGAGTCCAGGTGCGCAAGATCCAGTTGGTTGAAAATAATCACCAGAAATAATCACGGGAGAGAGAAAATAAGTAACAGAGAAAAGAAGCAAACCAGCACAAGGACTTTCTGGCTTGTGGTAATTGTTCAATAAATGTTAGCTCTCTTCATTTACAACTAAAATACTTCTGCATCCTATAAACAACTTCAAATGCTTATTGGTGGAGATCATTGTGTATAGCTCCCAACAGGTGCAACGAATCATTTACGAAGTGATTTGTTTTCCATATTATCTTGTTCTTTAGGCTTTATTACATATTTTCTCATGTAACTCTCACAGTAATTTTACAAGTAGTTTACCAGTAAGGATAGGGTAGATGATGCTTCAGTAACAAGCTTATCTAAAATTGAGGTGGCTCAAAACAACAAAAATTTATTTCTTATTCATGCTACATGTCCATCACAGGTTGGTTGGTAACCATACACAATGTTTTATTTATTTGGACCCTGAGACTCAGAGTGATAGGGCAGCCACTGTAAGCATTGAAGCTGTTACAGCAGAGGGGAAAAAAAGACCATAGTGAAGTCCACACTGACTCCCAAAGCTCCTACCTGGAAGGACTGCCCATCACTTCTATCCATATCTTGTTGAACAAAATGAGTCAGAAGGCCTTGCCTGAGCTTAATTGGGATGAGAAAGTATGATCCTAACATGCCCAGAAAGAGAGAATCAAATATTTGTTCACAGCCCTAATGACTGCTTTAGGAAGATATTATTTATTATACCCAGCTGGCAGAGGAAATTGAGTTTGCGGGAGGAGGTGGAATGCTAAATAACTTGTTGGGATTCAGACCACTAGGAAGTTGATTTGAATCTCATCTACCTGATTCCAAAGCCATGTTCCCCAATTTTTTTTAAAAATATTTAAATTTTTATTTATTTATTTTTATTAGTAGGCTCCATGAATGGAGCCAATGCAGGGCTTGAACTCACAACCCTGAGATCAAGACCTGAGCAGAGATCAAGAGTCAGACACTTAACCGACTGAGCCACCCAGGTGACCCCTCTGATTCTTCACATGTACTGTGGAGTTCATCTTTGTGACTCTTCACAGACCTTGCTTTCCCCAGCATTACCTCTCTCTACACGTTCATCTTTCCCTTTTCCACTGGCTTCTTCCCCTCACCATGGCTAAGTAGCTTTATATTTTAAAGGCAAGAAAAATGTTCTTCCTGAACTTAACCTGTACATCCAACCACTGCCCTACTTCTCCACCCTTCCTCCCCACTACACTCTTTGAAATTTGTCTGCAAGTATGGCTCACCTCCCAGTCGTCTCCTGTATTCTGGCTTCTACTCTTATCACCCCCTCTGAAACTCTTCATTGGCCTACACACTTGAAACCCAATGGCCTTTTGTCAATCTTTATTCTGAGCTTGATCCCTCATTAACATGTGGCACTTAAACCTCCCTTTGCTTTGGCTACAAAGCTAATCCTTTTCAGGGCTTTCTTCCTACCTCTCTGGTCACTCCTCAGTGCCCTCTACAGGCTCTTCCTCTTTTTCTATCTTATTCTGTTCTTACTGGACCCACTTTCTGAGAAGTCTGATCACCTCCATATGTTTAATTACCTCTACAGATCGATGACTCCTACGATGGTATCTTACGCCCAGACCTAAATCTGGTGTCACAGGCATGTGGACCCAGTTGCCACTTAGATATCATTACTTGAATGCTTCATAGTGAACTCAAAATCAATATTTTGGGGAACTGATGAGTCCATAGACAGTTTTGGTAAATTCTATCTGGGCGATATCTGGGGAATTCAAATTCTCCTCAAACTGGGTTTGTAAGCTTGTCTGAGGGCTGTTGTTAGAGTCAGAGAAGCATCTTTTCCTTACTCCTGTTTTGTAAGAAGAAGATTTTATTTTCTCTTTGCATGCTCCTGGACTTTATTTGTCCTTCTCTAGAAGAATTAAAGTAATTTTTCTGAATATGAATTTAGGCATAATAACTAGGCATGGTCAGTTCAGATCCTTCTTCCTTTTCTCTCTTAGGAGAGGGTTTGTCTTCAGAGAGCAGTGGTTTCCCTCTGCTTACCCATCCCTCAGGTCTTACCTGGCCAGGCAGCCCCAGTAGGACAGTTCAGCTATGCCTTGGACTGGGGACCATGACTGCCCAGTTTTGGGGTTAACTATTTGCAAGCCTCTTCCATAAGAAACTTCCGTGAAAGCCTGCCCTCTTTCCCAATGCACCAAATCCCGTGCGATGTCTGCATACACACTGCTCCATCTCTACATCCTTTATCTCTGCTCCAGCTTGTTTAAGCTTTTTGTAATTTTATGTTGTCCCTCTTCAAGGAAAGAGAAAAGAAGAAAACTATTACTTTTGAATGTCCACTATGGGCTAGTTAAATCATCTCATTTAATTTTACAATCCTATTAGACCAACATTGTTATTGTCCCATTTTAACAATAGAGGAAACCACCACTCAGAGAAGTTAAGCAGTTTGCGCAAGGACACACAGTGAGCTTGTTCATTCAGTAACTATTGAGTATTTGGGGCAATCCAGAAATTGAACCCAGAATATTTTTATTTCAAAATCTTTAACCTGTTAACACAGGACACTGATAACTTTTCTAGCTAGAGCGTCAGATCCCCAAGGGCATAATCCTTTCCATGGATCCCCCCAACACCTATGAACTCACATTAACTGAAAACACCCCTCTCCCCGTAGAAGTATCAAAAAGGAAATTCAATCAATTCCATCACAGTGGACAGTCTTTGAGATCTGGGCTCTCTCTCCAACTACCAAATTGTCCTCTCTGCTGGGTGGCCGGTCTCCCTTTAATACCTGGTGTTCTCCCTGTGTTCATTTGTGCCAAGAATCATTAAACCATAGACCACAGAACTTCCAGGAGCCCCGGACTCCACCTAGTCCAATGCCACATGTTCATAAAGAAGAACCTGAGCCTGAACAGGGCAAGCACCTGGCCCACAGCCACACAGTGATTTAAAGGCGGAACTGAAAGTAGAGCCCTTATTTAGCTGGTGGCCTTGGAAACCATATTCCGTTCATTTTTTCCAAAAAGCCCCCAACTAGACCTGCGAAATATCTTGGCCAGTTGGTTTAAAGGATTTTCTTTTTCACTCTCTTCCGTGACTGAACTCCTGAAACAGATTGGACTGAACAACTGAGCAGTAGGGAGGCAAAGTAAACAGAATGGGTCGTTGGTGCCCCCGGCATGTCTGTTGTCTGCAGCGACTCGTCACTGCCTGTGAGGCTGACAGACACAGCTGCTCCTTTGCGGGGTTCTCCGACTCCTCCTGGTATACAAAGAGACCCACAGTCACGGTGGCCCGAAAGGAGTGCCTACACGTGCCTGTCCTGGGGATCCCTGCATTATCCTTGCGTGCCTGTGTGTGTGGGGGGCGGGGTGCTGGTGTGAGGCCTCCTGTGATGACCCCGCACACTTAAAATCCGAATCAGCACATTTTCTCTGGCCCCAGCAAAGTCCGGCACGGATTCTTGGAGGTCTGGCAGAGCTCCCCGCTCAAGCGAGAGGGACCCAGGACCTGTTAACTTTACCGAAGCTGGGTTCCAGCTGAGGCTCTCGCAACTCCTACTTCACCTTTGCGCCTTACATCCTCGGCTGTCACCTCACAGATGTCACTTGGACTCTTTGAGGCTCTAGCTGTCCCAACTTCGAGATTAAGCAGCTAATGTCTATTTTGTAGCATTGTTTAAAGAATCAATTAGAATCTAGGGTTGCTCCAAGTGGAATATGTTTTACAGAAGAATTTCATTTGGGTAGCCACCTATTTAATTGAATTTTAATGCCAACACATACCACGGATAATAGGCTGTCCCTTAGATATGCAGTGCCCTTGTGCAGATTTGGGGAGGAGAAAGCCCTGTTGGCCAGTTGTAGCCTCAAGGGCAGGCTTGGCAAGTGGAAGTGACTTCCAGTGAAGGAAAGGTTGTTTCTAGCTGCAGCTAGACCTCACCCTCTACCCCAGTACACAGTTTGGTGAGTACAGAGCAGACTGGATTTCAGCCCATCCTACCCTGTCATCTGGGCACCTTTGCGTGGCCATATGCAGACACCTGTCCAAACACTCACTCCCTCTTAGCAGTCAACGACTTCACGTGTTGTGCCAATAACGTAGCCCTTAAAGGCATTTGAGATTGAGTTCTGTTAGGACCAGTGATACCCGACACTGAGCACGGTGTCTGTGACACACACAGTAGGGTCTGAATGAATATTTTCATGGAGAAGGAGGGAGGCTTAAAGTGGATAGCCTATGTAACAATGCCCAGTGCGTAATTCAGCGAATGCTTATTGCATGAATGAATGAGCTTAGTTAGGAAAACAAGACATAAATCCTCATGAGAAATGTTTAATAACAATAAAAATTTCAAATTATGGCATAATACAACAACTCCAGAGATGGTGCAAGTCAGCATAGGAGTGTCAAATTAATTGCCAGGCAATAATTTTTGTAGGAGATCAAAAGGGTGGGGGAGATCCATTTGTGGCCTCAGAGTCAGAAAGCCTGGATGAGTTCTTGTTTGTGTACTTACACAGCACGTTTATTCATTCATCAAATGTTTCCCAGGCCCATATTAGTGCCAGCCTGTCTGCTAGACTCCGGGGATGCACAGAGGAACAGCACAGAGCCCATAGCCTCGAGGAGCTCGCAGGCTAGTGGGAGACAACAGCCAGGCAAACAGATGATATAAATCAGGATGCTATAAATAATGTGCTGTGGAGACAAGAGGGAGGGGTCAATGACCTCATGCACACAGTAGGTGTGTCATCAATCATAGCATTGTAGTGGGTCCCTTTGATTACCATCTGATCACATCTCTGAATAAGTCTTCACAATTCAACACGTATTTAAGTGCCTAAAGCTCTCACGTTTCTCCTCCCCATTTTCCTCCCTCTTTTCTGATGTCTGCTGATAGCCTGTAAGGGTGCTGTGCTGTCTGCCTGCTGGCCCGTGGAGAGTGGACTGCACTCAGAGGCTCACAGCTGCCAGGGCAGGCCTCCGTCATCTTCAGAACTCTGCGGAGCGACCAGGGAGCCCTTCCTGCCAAGTCCATCCTTCTTGCAGTCCCTCGAATCACCTTGGCAACCATGAATCTGTGGCTTCTTTGGCAGCAATGCCAGTGATGGTGAGGGTATTCTCTTAAACCTCCACTACAAGGGGAGAAACATACACCTTCTCCAACAGGCAGCACTGGGCTCTCAGTCCTCTCTCTCTCTTCAAGGAAGGGGCAGGCCGGAAGGGACACCCTCTTTTCACAGACCCTGTAACTGAGCTCTGTGGCCAAAGGCCCCGGAGAAGCAGCAGTGATGCAATGAGTGGGGTACAGTCACTGGGGCAAGAAGTCCCAGAATTGACTCCTAGCCATGTTACCTCCCAACAGGGGAGCTCAGACACATCGCTTTGATCTCCTGGGGTCTCCGTTTCTCTATATGTAAAATGGACGGAGTAGTACCTACCTCACAGGCTTATTTTGGGCATTACATCAAGGTGGAGTAATGAACATGAGTTGAGTACAAAACGGAGGCCCAAATACCATTGTCCAGGTCACTGAGCAAGTTACCAGCCAAAAGCGAACTAGAACCACTCTTGTCTTCTGTCTCCCAGTTGGGCAATCTCCTCCTTCCCCCTCCCCCCTGCCCTTTGTCCCCTGCAGTATTCACCCACCAGTGCTTGCCTTGGTCATGAAGAAGACAAGTGTGAGAAAGTGTGGATGGCCCAAGGCAGACTGCCCGCATTAGGTTGAGAATGGCAGCCTACTAGTGGTGGCTCAATGCCACTAGGCCAATAGGAATTGCACACTGTCCTCTGGCAGAGCTGGACACACAGTATTCTAAGGAATGACATTCGGTATTAAGCAGCAACACTACCAGATTACAAGAAGTGATGATCCTGCCATGCCGAGCCTTGGTTACAGAGCAGGGTCAGCAAATAAATACTAAATACAGCCACCATCCACATCCACCTGTGGCCCCATCAGTCATCAGTCTCACCCTTCTTTACTATTGATTCCTGGTAGGGACTCAGAACCCTACCATTTCCTATCAATCAACTGCTGTTGTCATTCATTCGATAAACATTAGTCAAGTGCCCAAGATGTGCTAGGTACTGAAGAAAAGTCAGACATGGCCTTGACTAATAAAGCTGATATTCTATCATTCCAGAAGCAATTTGTTTGCCATCCTAGTTTCTAATCCTATTGTGCTCCATGCTTGCGATCAGTGCAGGATGATAGAACAGGCAAAGGCTTTGAAGTTAGGGAAGGCTGTTGTCTGAATGTGGCTCTGCCACCATAGTAGATGGCTGTTAATGTTGTGTCCAGTACTGTTGACTTGGTAATGGGATCTCCCTGCTGTAGGGGAACTGCCTCTCCCCTGCTCCATTGATGTTTGGCTACAGGAATGGGTCTGCGTCAGGCTTGGCCGGTCATAGTACACATTTATCCTTGGCCAGAGTAGAGGTTAGGCATGTGATCCAATCCAGGACAGGAAGAAAAAAAATTATTTTTGGTAGGACTTATATGCTTGAAACTGGGAAGTAGACTTTCTTTCTTTCTATTTTTTAAAAGATTTTATTTATTTGAGAGAGAGAATGAGAGAGAAAGAGATCATGAGAGGGGAGAGGTCAGAGGGAGAAGCAGAATCCCCACTGAGCAGGGAGCCTGACGCAGGACTCGATTCTGGAACTCCAGGATCATGACCTCAGCTAAAGACAGTTGCCCAGCCAACTGAGCCACCCAGGCACCCCCAGAATATCTCTTTGTTGAGATGATATAAAACTAGAGCTCCCAGTAGCCGTGTCCCTGCCCGCCACCCTCCCCTTGGAAAGAAGCTTTCTGCAGAGAGGGGGAATGCAGGGAGAACAAGCTATAGAGGAAAGGGAAGAAGAGAGAGGAGGAGAGGGAGAGAGAGCTGGAGGTCGATCACAGACACAAGGGTAGCATCGCACTCAATGAAGACTCGAGTTGGACTCCCCAGGACTGCTAAGTGACACCAGCCAATACATTCCCTTTGCTTTTAGCTGTTGATCCTGACCTCTTAGACAGAGGTGAGTGGGGTGGGGGGCAGTGCTGGAGGAGGGAATAAGCATATTTCTGCAGAGAGCAAGAAGGATAAGCAACAAGGATTCTGGAGAACAATTCCAACTGTCTCGGTGCCAATAAACATTTAAAAGGGGGATTGAACGAACATCCTGTCGCACATTTTCCTTTGAGCATAGATCTGAAGTGAATGTGCTCAGGGTGGTACTGCCTCCCCTGTGGTCTGTAAGTCCCCACAGGGCCTGGGATTTGTTGCTCCCATATTTTCCCTCCAGCTACTGACTGTAATATTCATCCTTTTATCTTTGTAGGGTGCATTGTGCTTTGAAAAACACTTTCATCTGGATTATCTCATTTGATTCCCAGGGCATCTGTGAAAAAGGCAGGGTGGGGATTACTATTCTTGCCTGTCAGATTGAAAAACAGAGGCTTGGGCCCTGGGATCTTGGCACCTGAAAAGAAAGACAGGCAGTGATCTCACAGGAAATGAGTGGCACAGAGGAGGAAGGGTCGCTGGATTTGGAGCCAGAAGGCGCAGGCCTGTGTCCTGGCTCTTTTACTTACTAGTTGTCTGACTTTGGGCAAATCACTCCATCCCTCCCAGTCTCAATTTTTCTGTCAGCCAGATCTATAGGGATGATGCTTTCCTCCAGGGATTCTTGTGAGTATCTTAGGAGATGATACGAAACAAAGGGTTTGTGAGCTCTAAAATGTCGCTCACCTGTTCAGGGCTGATTTCTGTGAGCGATGGGCAGTGGTGTCCTGAATTCAGCTAGTCCAGGCTCACAAGAGCTGGGGGGCACCCCTCCTCCCAACTCCACATCCACGGACATCATGTTGATAACTCAAAATCCGATATGGTGAGAATATTTACACCAAGGGAATTGGCAAATGCCACAAATCAGAGCTTTGTTTTTTCCTCTGGAGAGTCCTTTGTCAACCAGCACAATAATGGTGGTGGGACGGAAGGAGAGGACTAGAGAAGGATATAATTATTTAAGATGCATTCTGTATTTTGAGTATGTTCTGATAGCAGCCCCTTTTCGTATTCACGCCTCCCGGGGAGGCAGATACTGACCCTACTTGATAGATGAGGTAATTAAAACTTAGGCAGCACTCAGAACCTGCTCAAGAACACACTGTAAATGACAGAGCAGGGACTCAAAGCCAGGTCTCACCTTCTCTCTGAGCTCCATGCAGCAGATCAAAGATGCTCCATTATCATCTGGTCTTTCCTTGATCTCCAACCTATAAAAGTGAGCAAGCAAGTCAGTTCCTAGTGCCACTTGACATTTTAGATCCTTGTTTGGACTTCAGTGTCCTAGTATCCAAAGAAAACTGGCATGGAGAAAGATGGGGAGGAGTGTAAGACACTGAGCTGCGTGTAAGGGAATGAACTGACCGTCTTTGGGAACTAGTTGGATAAGTGCCTGAGAATGCTAGAAGTTAGACAACTCTGTTAGGTTGGGGTCACTTGAAGCCTTCAGGCACAAAACGGGAGAAAGGCAAGAGCACCTGGGTCCAAGTGCCGGCTCTGTTATATCACGAACTGGGGTTCAGCTCCTTCATCTGTCAAAGTGGGGGGATACCCAAACATTCCTGGGAAAAGGATTCTGAAGTCCTCTGGAATCTATTACACTGCATGGATGCAAGAGATTTTCATGTGTCTCAGCTGAGAACCTTTCCTCCTGTTGCTAAGAGAGAAAGGACTGTTTCATCTCCAGCTCTATAGGCCATCCTACCCCACCCAGCCCTTCCCCCTCCTTCTAGTTTATACTTCCAGCGCTTCATATGATGATGTCCTGCTTGCTTTAAACTAGACGATGGTGTCAGGCAGGAAAAGAACATCAACACAACCTAAACAAAATGAAAATTGGTTTCCTGCTTGGAAAGAAGACAGAGGATGGGTGCAGAACGTGGGATTACCAATACAAGCCTTTTGGTAGGTGTCAAGAGGAACTCTTTCTAGACCCAAGTTTACATCTGCCAGGTCCTGGGCAGGACAGTTCCAGCATAGGGATGGCAGAGCCTCCCTTCCCTCAGATGGAACAGAGGTATTGTAGGAGCACTCTGGAGGCCCCTGGAGGAGCACTTTGGAGGTTCTAGAAGTGATAAATACAGTGAAGATGAAACACTTATTTATCACTTTAGTCCTTCGTCCCCTTACTTAATACAATAATTTAATAAGAATATATATTATTATTTACATTTTCCAGGTGAGGAAAGAGATTCACCTTCAAGCTTCCAAGGTACTGGCCAAGTGGCCCTCCCCTCAACTAACCTAGTGGAGGAGGAGAGGTCACTATGGTGGTGCCAGCCAGGAAAAGGAAGGGGACTTTTATGCACCACTGTAGGAGCCTCTGATTACTCCCCCTGTTTCCACCCATGTCCCTTCCAGTCTATTCTCTGCATAACAGATAACAACCTAGGTGAGCATTTACAAATGCAATACTACTATCTCCAATCCCAGAACAATCACATCTCCCTGAACTCCAAACTTCTGAGTCGAATTACCTGACCTCCTCCTGTAAGACCAACCTCTCTCTCTGACTTCCCCATCTTATCTCATACCACTAATGACCACTCTCGCTGTCTTCCAGCCACAGTCAGTTTCCTTCTGCTCTTCAAATACGTTCAACTCACTCCTGCCTCAGGGCCTTTGCACTTGCTCTTCTGTCTTTAGTGTTTCCCCTTCAGATCTTTTATGCCTGGCTCCTTACCATCTTGTCGACAGTCCTTTACCAACCAGCAGCCGGATGTCCTACCCTGGTCATTTCCTATCACATTAGCTACCACCTCACATCAAGTGGTTGTCATTTGCATTGCCATAATTAGTAGTATCTGTCAGTGTCCTGCTAATTTGCTGGGGTTTTTTTCTGTGTCCTTGTACCAGTGAGAAAGTTTCAAGAGAGTAAGGATCACTTGCCTATCTTTCTGGGAAGTCCTACCCCACTCCATAAAATAGAGACTGTCACATAAGTAAGCACACAGTAAATACTTTTGAATAAGTGAGCTGTTACTGTTGTGTTATTATCCCAGGAAAGAAGGACCTGTAGGGGATGAAGGAAGAAAGTTCTCACTCAACATGTGTCAAGTTCTGTGCTTATCTCATTTGGGTCTCACAACAATCCTATGAGACAGATAATCTGATTCCCATTTTGCAGATGAAGAAATGCAGGCTCCATCATCATTCACTAGTTTGCTTATGGACACAGCGCTGAAACTGGAACCCTTGTCTGCCTGCTCCTCAGCCTACATACTGGATCTTGGGAAGAGCAGAACTGTGTCTCTAAGACACAGAGAAATGTGTGTCTGCTGCTGCAAAGCCTCGTGTGTGTGAAAGCGGGGAAGAGGCTGTGTAAAGGCACGTGCTGGCCAAGACTACAACAGCAGCAAAGACGGCTCCCCCTAGTAAATTGTCCCTCCATAGCCTCAAGTCCAGACCTCTTCGGGAAACAGCCAGTCCCACAAGGTGAGCACCGCAGAATGGCTGCACGATGTAGGCCCCACTGAGATCAGAGAGGCGAGAGAGTCTTCCAGCGTGTACTGAGGTCCTCTCCTCACAGTGTTCACATCCTGGCCGGGTAGGCTTTGCCACTGCTGCGGGCTCCTGCATTCTGCGCTAGGTGGCGAAATGCTGTGGGGCTCCCCTATTCGGGGGAATGCGGTAGTGATGTATAAGGTATGAAAGATGTGGCCTGCAGAGAGCCGGCACTATCTCTACCGCTGCTGCTACTGCTGCTGCTGCCGCTGCTGCCGCCACCACTACTGCTGCCGGCAGAGCTGCTGGGAGTGAGCTGAGCATCCCCCGTCCGGGATACCCAGCTCCGCGGCAGCTCCCGCGCCCTGGCCCTACACAGACCTGCCAACCCCAGGGAACAAAAGCGGAGCCCCACTGCCCTCTCCTGCAGCCGGAGGATGAGTCGAGAGGGCTGAGCGGAGAGTGTGGTCCTCAGCCGCGGGAAGGTAGGAGAAGGTGTTGCGCTCGCTTGCCTCGGCGTGGTAGGCTCGGGGTAGGCGCGCCGGGGTGGGTGGGGATGGCCGCGCCGACCAATCTGTCCCGCGGGTGCTGCCCGGACCCGGCGAGGTGGTCATCTGGATCGTTGCGCCCGCACCGCCTGCCCAACGCGGGGAGGGTGCCGCGCTCCCGCAGCCGCGAGGGAGCCCCCTGGGTGGGAACTGGAGGCGGCGAGGGAAAAGTCTGGAGCCCGAAGCCAGGCAGCGGCGGCTGCGGAGGGGCTGCCGTGGCACTTGGAGGCGTGCGACTTGCTGCGAAAAGCGGGCGGGCGGCGGCTGCAGTGTGCGCAAAGTTTTGGGTGGCGCGCAAAGACGCAGACCAGGGCCGCCGCGCAGAACCGCGCAAGTTGTGGCCGGAACCCGAGGGCGGCCCCCCGGGGCACCCACGGGGACTCGCCGACACTGGGACAAGTGGTTTTTGCTCCCCCCGCGGTAGCTGAGACTGGGTTGACGCGCAGCTACTTAACCCTTCCCAGCCCAGGCGAAACAACTTAATCCTCTCAGAGGCGGTTGGACACAGGCTGGTTGGGCAGCGTCGAGGTTCCCGGCTCTGTCCTTTTGTGGTCTTGGGCACTTCCCTACTCATTCTGGGTTTTCTGTGATTTTCTGTCCACTCCTGTGTCCAGAAACAAGGCAAGGTGGCTGCGGGTCTTTCCCCCAGTCTGTAGTTTTACCCCTCGCGCCACCTGGACACGTTTTTTTTTTTTTTTTTTTCTCTTCCCCACCCCACCCCCAGTTTGGCTCTTTGAGGCTGCCTTGAAAAATGAGATGATTAATCAATTAGGTTAGTGGCCAATTAGGCATAACCTTGTAGCAAAATAATTATGCCCGGCTCTCTGGGCTTTCACTGGTGATGAGATGGGAATCCAGCCCAGGTGGAGGGGCTGTTCCGAAAAGATATGGCTGATGGGGGAATTTCTGGGAATTTAAGATTAAAAAAAAAAAAGAAATCCGAATGTATGGTGGCGGCAGAGGTTGTGAGGATTCAGTAGGGGTATGCGTGTGTGCATCTGTTCCTTTTTTCCGCGCCCCCCCCCCAACCCCAGGAAATTAACCCTTGACAGCACAGTCTGGGTGGACTTTGCAGGCAGCATGTTTCCAACAGCTCAGAAAAGGTGTGTCCCCTGCTTGCCAGCCCCATCCCCCTTGTCTCTGGGGGGGACTCTCCCCTGGAAATCGCCTCACAGTGGCTTTGCTGCTGTTTTGGGAGGGTGAGTTCCGAGGAATGCATTTTAGTTTCATGTCCAAGGAATCGCGTCGTTGCAGAAGGAGGTTCTTGTGCTCTGGCTTCCGAGGATGCACATTCCCCCCACTCTTGTTAAATAAAGCGGTTATTAAATGGGTGCAAATGGGAGACAATCTGTCTTCAGGGCTGGGAAGTTCTGCTGCTGAGCGGGGCTTCCTTTTTCTTTTTTGGAGTGACTGGTGGGGTTTGGCACTGCAGTATTACAATACAGCCATATTAAAAAGGTCTTCAGAGCTTAGAGCCCTCTACCACTGCAGCCCCGTCTTCAGCAGACTTCCTTTCTCAAATCCTTTTTGCCAGCAGCATACACGGGATTTCTAATGTGCACCCTGTGCATTTGAATCCCTTTCTGTCTCTATTTTAAGCTCATCCTATCTGTTTATGCATCAGGACCCTATATCCTGGATTTATTTTCAGAAGGCAGACACCTAGAGCTGTTCCCAGGGCAGAGGGATTTTTTTTTGCAACAGGTCCTAGGTCTGGGTTTTCTAATAATGAGTCCCCCTGGCATTTAGTGAGCCAGGGTCCTCGCCTTTCCACCGGGGACCTGACCACGTTGGACCAGGTGGTCCCTGACATCCCCTGCAGTGCTGACATGAGCTGGTTCTGAATTTTATGGCTTTTCTTCCTTTCTGAGCTGATCAAGAGGAGTAGCTGAGCAGTGCGATGTGACAGCAGCCGTGCCACCTCACTCCCAGCGGAGAAAGCTGGCTGGGGCTTAGGAGCAAATAGGAATTGCCCAGCTGGAAGGCTGCCTAGTGATACTGGTGTTCAGGGACGACTGGGAGCCATAGGCTCCACCCGCTTTCCTCAAAATGAAGGGCCACTGTTCAGCCCTCTCTCTCTTTTCCGAGACTTATTTATTTATTTTTCTTGAAGCAGGACTCAGCCGTTCACCTCACTGCGATCCTGTTTGTTATTCGTCTCTTGTGCTAGCAAAGGCCTTCCTCCTCTTCTAAAATTGTAGCTTTTTTAGATAGTGGGAAGGGAGATGGGGGGAGAAGGAAGGGAGAGAGGACAGAGTGAAAGAGCATGAGGTGGGGAGAGTGGGAAAAGAGAGAGAGAGCTTCAGGCTGCGAAAACAGGCAGGCAGTGGGAAAGAAGCAGGAGAGGTAGAGAATGAAGGGAGAAGGGAAGGAAGAAATGTAGGCACGGGAGGACATACAGGGAGGAGGAATTCTAGCTCGCAGAAGGGGAGAGAAAGGCCCATATGAACCAAAGTCTTGTTTTATTACCTGGCTTGAAAAAATGTAGAGGAAAACCCTGAACCGCAAAAGACTCATTCCAGATAGACTTGCTAGGATCTGAGCTTTGACATAATCAGATAATTACTTATGACATAAACATTGCACCGCAGAAAACCCATCAACTCTGGTTCTTGTCTCTTCCTTGACTGGG
Organism: Mustela nigripes; assembly: GCF_022355385.1. Classification (NCBI taxonomy): domain Eukaryota; kingdom Metazoa; phylum Chordata; class Mammalia; order Carnivora; family Mustelidae; genus Mustela; species Mustela nigripes. The sequence continues at coordinate 46,915,268 of NC_081570.1, read as the reverse complement.
GGATGCAGTTGCTGGTGTGGGGTTGGAGCTGGCAAGGATTTGTTTGTTAGTAGATGTGCTTTGCATAGCCCCAAAAGCACTCTCATTGGGGTCAGATTGGGGTACTCCCTTTGGACAAGCTGAGTGTCCAAATGACTTTGGAGGGGAAGGTATCCCTTTGTCTTTAGGTCCATCATTCATAGAATGGCCAAATTTTTAAAAGTGTATTTTTCATTTATTTAAAGTTGGAGGAAAAAAGAATAATGATAGTAAACACTTTTTTTTTTAAGATTTTATTTATTTATTCGACAGAGAGAGATTACAAGTAGGCAGAGAGGCAGGCAGAGAGAGAGGAGGAAGCAGGCTCCCTGCTGAGCAGAGAGCCCGATGCGGGACTCGATCCCAGGACCCTGAGATCATGACCTGAGCCGAAGGCAGCAGCTTAACCCACTGAGCCACCCAGGCGCCCCGATAGTAAACACTTTTACCTGCCATCTAAAACTAAGAGTGATGGGAAAGTAATTCCAATTAATTTTCTCTTCTCCAGCCGCCTTGTCCTCGTTCCAGACCATCCTCAGTACCTCCGACTCCTCTTCTGGCCTCCAGTACAGGCCCTCCCCAGAGCTGTGACTTGATCTTTCTAAAACATAGCTTTGATCATGTTATTCCCCAGATCAAAAAACATAAAAGTTTCCCTATTGCCTAAAGCATATTATTCAAATATCTGACCATAGACTTCAGAGCCTTTCAGAGCCTGGCCTTCTGCTTCCCTCCTATACACACACACACACACACACACACACACACACACACACACCCTAACACACAGCATCACACCCATACACAAGACCTCTCTCACACACACACCACACACACACATGCATACACTCACCACACTCACATCACATATACATGCTACAGACGTGCCTTTCATAGATTTGTGGGTACAGCCTTTTTTCCTTCTCTAGAAAATACATTCCTACTCTACCTTGTGAACTCTGCTCGTCGGAAGGGTCACTTGAAGGTCCTGTGTGTCTCTTTCAATTTCCTGGAAATGGAAGAACAATATTAGCTTCCATACTTCTTATTGTGATGGTGGGAATAGGAATATTGGGACCCTCATGGCTACAAGCCCCATTTAGAGAATGAGAGCCACCGGTAGAAGAGAAAAGGGAGTGTTTCTCAGGTTGAAATCAACTTCGGTTGGGCTGCTTTGTGACACTGGTTGGTTTGGGCAAGGTGGTGACCATCACTTGGTAATAGACCCCTTCTTTGTCGGTGAGAGTGATGGAACCCTGTACCATTTAACAGTTGCTTACTTACAGCTTATGAAACAACCTTATTGTGGAGGACAGAAGACCCAGTGCCACTAGACAACCTTTCAATTTATCTAGCAAAGCCCATGAAGTTCCTGTCTCAAAGGGGACAGAATTAAACAAGAAAGAACACCAGATAAAGAATTCATTTGTATTCATAGGCTTTTAATAAATAAAAACGATTTTTTTTCCAAAATGAACTCTGAGCCATAGGTCTTGAGACTTCTTGTTTAATTAACATGCAGAATATGACTTCTTCTTGTTTCAAAATGACCATTTTTTTTTTTTTTTTTGGAAGCTTGAGCTCAGATCTTTAGTGACATTTTTTCTTCCAGCAAATATTTACAGCCGAGCTGGAAACTGACAGGAAGGAGGGTTTAAAATGAAAATGTTACCAAACTGAAGTTTACATCTGAGTGAAACACATGGTGTCCCCATGGACAGAGTCCTAAGAACTCAAAATATTTGTCAATTTGTAGAACTTGAAGAAACCAAGCTGTTTCCTTTGTTAATGTGAACTCCCAAAATTATATTTTTGCTTATGCATGGTGGTGGCCTTTTCTGCTTCTTATCTGTTTGCTTTTACTGTGGTCATGGAGTTCCAGCCGTGAGTTTTTTCTTCATCCTCTGTTCTGGTTAAGGCAGACTGCCTGAGGGTTAGTTTCCAGGTTCATGTCTGTGTCCGTACTTGTACTTATGCAGTTTTTCCTGCTGGAAAGACCCTTCTTTTTCAGATCTCCTCCAGATCCACGAGGCTTTTAAGGCTGAGGTCAGTTGTCAAGTCCTGCATGAGGTTTTCTTAGTTAACTCTAATGAATATTGACCAGCACTGACCATGGTGGGTTTTTTTTTTAAATCACTTTATTAATTTTTCAAATTATGTGAATAATACAAGTTAACTGTTAAAAAATGTCAACATACAGAAAAAATATAAGAGGTTAGCAAAAATCATTTGAAATTCCCATTATGTTATCTGTAATTTAGTGGCTGTGCTTTCATTTATGTCCATAGACCCATATATTAGCATATATAAATGGATGTGATTTTTTGTGCTCTGCCTTATTATGAAAGCTGTTTGATTTTTGTCCTGGGCATCTATTTTTTTTTAATTTTTTATTAACATGTAATGTATTATTAGCCCCAGGGGTACAGGTCTGTGAACTGCCAGGTTTATACACTTTACAGCACTTACCATAGTACATACCTTCCCCAGTATCCATAACGGGGCATCTATTTTTAAATACAGTTTTGTTTGCTTATTTACTGTCCCTTGCCCCCCAAACTAATCTAATAACCTATTCTTTTGTATTTTCTCTATGATTTAATAATATTTACATGTATATGTTCACACCAGTATTTACATACGGAAGGATTTTTGTCATTGATTTAAAAGATGAGATAGATGTATATGTATTTCTTGGCATCCTGTATTTCTCACTTAAAACACTATGGGATTGGGGTGCCTGGGTGGTTCAGTGGGTTAAAGCCTCTGCCTTCAGCTCAGGTCATGATCTCAGAGTCCTGAGGTAGAGCCCCGCATCCGACCCTCTGCTCAGCGGGGAGCCTGCTTCCCCCTCTCTCTCTGTCTGTCTCTCTGCCTACTTGTGATCTTTGTCTCTGTCAAATAAGTAAATGAAATCTTTAAAAAACAACAACAACAATAAACCACTATGGGAAACTCTTCTGCCCCCGACCCCCACCAGCCTTCCCTCAGCCAATGGGTATAGGTATACCACTCTTTTCAGTGACTTTGTGAGTTTCAGTGGTATGAATACACCACAAATTTTTCAACCATTTACCTACCGATGAGCATTTACTTTTGTTCCACTAATTTGTATACACAGTTCTGAAATAGGCATCCTTGTCTGTTTATCATTACCTGTTGCTATGCTTGCTCTCATATGAAGAGAGTCCCAAAACTAATATTTCCAAGACAAAGGATATGTACTTTCTAAAGTTTTAGGAGATAGTGCCATGTATCTTTCCAAGGAGAATGTAATAATTCACATTTCTGTTCACATAATAGTCTTTTCCCTATATCTTTGCCAGGAGCATGTGTTATCATTTACTTTAGCTAACCTGGTTAGGTGGCAAGTGGTAGCTTGTTGTTACTTACTTTGTGTTTTAGATCTCATGTTCATTGGACATTTGGATTTGCTTCTCGGTGCATGGCTAATTCATCTTTGCCCATTTTTCTTTTTGGTAGCTTGTCTTTTTCTTATCATTTCATAAGGGTTCCTTTCACATTCTTTTTTCTTTCATCTATATTGTATGTGACTTTCTTTCCTTGGAAGTTGGATCTGGTGTCATAATGATCTCTTTGTTTATGCTCAAACTAGACTGTGAGTTACTAGACGGTAATCATGTGTCTCTAGGACATCACATCCAGGGCAAGGCCTGAAAAAGTGTAGGTTCAGAATAAATGGTTATAACATTGACTACATGTGTGATATCCAAGTGTATTTCATTTAATATTGAATTATATGAAATAACATATACATGGCATCCATAGACTGGGATGTTTCAAATTAACAAAATTTCAAGATGACTGATGTTTTGGAAATATTTATAAATAAATTACTTTTCCCTCCTTTTTAAAATGAACATGGCTCAGAAATATCATTATGAGCATCAATTACTGTGTTGGGCTATATACTTGATAACTTTAAGGACTTTATTTATTTATTTTTTAAGACTTTTATTTCTTTGAGAGAGAGAGAACATGAGCAGGAGTGCGGAGGGGCAGAGAGAGAGGGAGAAGCAGACTCCCTGCTGAGCAGGGAACCCATCATGGAGCTAGATCCCAGGACCCCAAGATCACGACCTGAGCCAAAGGCAGACGCTTAGCCAACTGAGTCATCCAAACCACTCCCTTAAGACTATTTAGTGATGCAGGACTGTTTGCCCCTATATACAAGTAACCTCAGACCTATGGATGTACAGATTTTAGATTCCAATATCTATTTTTTTTATGCTTTTTCAGTCTTTATCCTCCCTATTGTATTGTGTCTTGGTTATTGTGTCTTGGTATTGTCAGTTTATCTGCCTCTAAAAGTTGTCTTCTTCCCTTTCTCCCTATCTTTGCATTGGCTGTGGACTAATGTCAGGAATCCTGCTCCTTGGAAATGTGCGTATATTAAAGGTCAATAAACATCAGCCAAGTCTTGGCCTGGTTGCCATTACTATGCATAAAGTGCCCCAGCTCCCAGTGAAGATACATCTGTGACTGTTTAGGGTTTTTTTGTTTGTTTGTTTGTTTCTTTGTTTACAACTCTTTTCTGGGAAGGTGAGATTGACAAGTAAGTGAAGCGGTGGCCATTTCAAAAAATTGGGATATAGCTCTGATGTCATGTAGCCACGACCCTAAATATAATGGATTAAGAGATCTTTAGAATGGTAGAAATGTATCTATTTCAGTCTTGTTAAAGCCTGAGTGTATAGGGCAGCTCTATGCTGTAAAGTCGTGTGGTGTCCAGGTTTCTTCTAGCTTGCTGCTTCTCCATCTCTCAGACATTGCTATCATCTTCATGATCTGGGACAGCATGGCACCACATCCTCATTCAAACTAGAGGGCTGGAAGAGAAAAAAAAAGAGGGCAGAGGAGAGCCTTCCCATTTCTTTTGAGGGCGTGGCCAGAAGTTGCATGTACAAATCTCTTTGTACATCTTCATTGCCCAGCACCAAGGCAATTGGCCCCTCCTGAAAGAAGGGAGACCAAGGGGTGCTGTTTTAACTCTGGGTGGCCATGAGCCAGAATCAGGGTGCTATATAATAGAAGAGAGGAAGAATGCAAGTTGGCAGAGACACTGGCAGTGTCTGCCACACCTACTCTCACCCTTCCCGGTGTCCTCTCCGCTCCCTTGCCAGATTGTCAACCCCTTGGTACAGTGGCCTACTTTTTCTCCCCACTGCCCACTGGTGTGTGGCATGTAAAATAGTTGCTCAATAAAGACAGCTCTATTTATAAGCTTTCTTTCCGTGTTTTAGTGATGAGAAAATGCAGGGAGGAGGGTCGAGATTGCTGCCGGTGTGGAGCTCAGGAACTAGAAAATTTGGAACTTCTTGGCTGATTTTTCTTTAATTTAGCTCCTGCCCTGTATAGTTCTCCATGGCCCCACTCGAGGTTAATTACTCCGATTTCTTACTCCGCCTTCGTTCTCTGTTCTAAGATGTCTAGGTGAGGAGACCACATGCTTTGGAAGCAGGTGTGTTGGCAACTCTGTGAGAGTCAAGGGGAAAATCAGCCCCCTGCAAATAGTACAAGTTTGAGATTATGACCTCCTTTGCGAAAAACGGTCTCCTGGTAATCAACAGATTGCATCGCCCAGCTGAAGTTTCTGCACCCCATGGGCTCCCATTGCCTTCCTGATTAACACAGAAGCATCTCCTTCCTTACTCCAGACTGACTCTGGAATTGGGTTTATTTCAGCCTAACGGCTGATTCTAATTGGTCTCCCTGCTTCCAAAGCACAAATGTGATCTATTTTTTCTAGGTGCGGGGGTGGGGATTTTGATGGGAGGGAGTGATATTTAATCATGCCCTTTCTCCCTCTGAGTTAAAAACCAATAGGAGATGAACACTGGGGCCAGTCAACAATGAAGACCTGGATCTTATTTCTGTGAAAGCGTGGTTGGAGGCTGTGCATGTTGTGTAGCTGCATCAGGATTCCAGAACTTTCTGTTTCACTTGGTCTGAGCTGGATATAGACAGGTCTCCCTTTCTCCCTGCAGGAGCACAAGTGGCCTCATAGACTTATTTCTTGGGTGAGCAATGAATGAGGATCTCTGAGGTCAGGCAGCTTTGAAGAAGAGAAAGAAAGGAACTGTCATGTTGTATCAATTAGGTTCTTAGTTGATGATGACACAGTTTAAGCAGAAAGGGATTTATTAATGGGTGTTGGGTAGCCTACTGCATTCGAGAAGGGTCCTGGGAGCCAAGCTTGGGTGTGAGGACAGCTAGTCAACCACATCATGGAATTGTTACAGTGGAGATGACACTGTTGCTAGGAACAGATGGGGGGGATCGTTGAGCTGCCCCAGAAGAGCTCCTCTCTCTGCCCATGGCAGATACCCGCTGACTTTTCAGTTCTTCCCTCCAAGCCTCATGCAAATAGGTCTTCTTGGTGCCCAGAGCACCCTCTAGTCACTCCTGGGTCTCAGAGAAGTGCAAGAAACACAGACGTGCAGTTGAAATTGTGCTGAGAGAGTCTAGAGCATATCTGCGGGAGCCACATACGTTTATGTTCCTCTCTGGATTTCACCCAAAAGATAAATCAGTCCCTTTCCTTTGACGAGAGGCGATGGAAGTGTTGCTGCCCTGCTTTTCCCTTCTGGGACTAGTGTGTAAGTAGGCAGTAAGCCTTCCCCTTGAACATCACACACTTGCTTACAAACCCTCCGGGGCCACCGTGGCCTTCAAGATCTAACAAATTCTTTAGCATGGCAGAAAAGCCCCTCCCAGGGTTGTGTCCTGTATTTCAGCCTCCTTCCTCTCCAGTCCCCTTGCTGTTTGCTCTCCGGCTTGCTCTTCCAGGTGTCATCCATTCTGAACTGCTTGGAAGACTCTTGGCTGTGCTCCTGCTCTCCCGAGCTTCCACGTCTCGGTGCCTATTGCTGTCCTCTCCCAGCACCGTGAGGAAACTGTCTGTCCTTTGTGTCTCCCTCCATTTGACAGACTTCTCCCTACTCTTCAAGACGGAGGCACCATTCCTCTGGGAATCTTCTTTGTCCTCTCCTAGACTGGATTAGGTGTCCCTCCTGGCTATGCCCAAAGCCCCCGGTAATCCCTCTGTCACTACACCTAGCACATAGTTTGTGACCTTTGGTTTCTCTCTCTGCTCATGCTAGTGCCAGCTGCCCGAGAGCATGGTCTTGGTCTTTTCTCTCTGTATCTCAGTAGCTAGCACAGGTCTGGTACATAGTGGTTGTGCAAATGAATGAAAGAATGAATGTTCTCTTCTGGTGAAGGACATGGACTCTGAAGTTAGCATCTGACTTTGCCACCACGTAGATAATACAGTTTTAGGCAAATTAAACATCATAGGGTGGTTGTATAAAGGCTAAGTAAAATAATGTACATGAAACACTTAGCATGGAACACATAATAGACACTCAATAAAATTCAGCTATCTCTTTGATTTTCTGATAATCATTATTGCAGGTGTTCAATGAACCGTAGTGATCACTAGCACACTTTCTAGACTAAAGGATACTCTGCATCACAGTATGGTGATCTGTGATATTTCCTACCTCCCAAAGAACCAAAACCTCCTGTAGATTGAGAGGAAGAGTAAAAAACAGACAGAAATTGACAGAAGCTTCCAAAGGAGAATCATGTGTAGCCGCTCAGTAACAGAGTGAGAGAACGCCTCCTGACATCTGGTTTGTCACTAGGACTTTACTAATAGTTCCATATCCCTTTACATGCTTCTTTCTTCACTCCACAATATAGAAAAGAAAAGAAACAAGAAGACACTGAGATGACACGGAAAGCAGTGTCAAAACTTCAGTGAAGATCAGACATTTTCCAGGGCATTGGCTGGAAGCACACATCCCACTGTGCTCTCCCTGGGAGTATGCGATGTCAAGACAGTGGGAGGGGATGGATATTAAGGAGGGCACGGATTGCGTGGAGCACTGGGAGTTATACGCAAGCAATGAGTCATGGAACACTCCAACAAAAACTAGTGATGTACTGTATGGGGACTAACATAACAAAAAAAAAATTTTTTTTTAATGACCAAAAGGTTGGGGGGAAGCATCAAGTTGATGTCGAAAACCAGCCTAGAATATGGCAAATGTCTTCTTTGTGTCATTTGTAAGAGCACAGTATCTTACACAGAGTCAATGTCTTTCCATCTGTGTGTGTGCAAAATACCTCCCCTTTCTCTCGTTTCCCCGTGGGTCCACACTCATTTCACTGCATCCAACTCAGCGAACATTTATTGAGCCCCTACTGCAGGAAGGGAACTCTACTGATTCTCTCCTTTTATGCTTGTTTCTCCCACCACATTAATGTCATTGCTTTATTAGAAATAAAGGCTGGTGTCAAATGAAAATGTTGGTCATTGACATCAACTGTTCTTAAGGGAGCAACATAAAAGAAAAAATTTATATTGCTAGTTTTGTAGAAATAGCCCTTGTTATTGGATGTGAATAGATACAATAGTCAGAAAAACATTGCCCTGGAGGGAGTATGGAGACCAAGGACCTATCTTACTTTGATGTTTGACTTTGGATATGTTGTTTAATATTTTTGGGTTCCAGGTTTCCAGGGATTTCTAAGGACCTTTCCAGCCCTAATATATTATGATTAAAAAAAAAAAAGTGTAAAGGGGACATAACGAAATTTGGATTTGCTGTCCAAATATGGAAAGTATAGGCTTGATTTGAACTGTGGCATTGACATATGGCTTGTGCGACATGGGGCTTAAGCTCTCAGCCTCCCCAAATCTTTCTCTATACAATGGGAATGCTGCCTATTGCCTTTCCTGCTGCATAAAATCGGTGTGAAACTTCAAGAAGTGATGCATGTGAAAATGAATTATGAATGACAAGGGACTGTACACATGCACATATAAGCTATTATTACTGTTAATAATATTTTGATTTCAATATTTTATTCCAACCAACACTTTTGCATTTTGCCTTTTGGGTTGTTTGAAGAGAACATCATCTTTCATTCCCTATCTCCCTCCACCCAAAAGCAGTCAGGGGATTTCTCAAAGGAATGGGTGCCGTGTCCTCTGCTTGTCTTTCCGATCGACACTCATCTTGGGCCCCAGCACTTGTCTGAGTGTATAATGTTTCAACTGCTGGCCCGAAAGGAGGCCATTTGTTCCCTGCTAAATGAGCTGTTACTGTGTGCCTCTGTCCCCTCAACACCTGGGGCTGTGTTCATGGGAGAATCCAACCGTGGATCTCAGGAGCCTTTTTGAAAAGTTTATTAGAAGAAGGGAGAAAACATTTCTCAGCAGGTTGTACCCTCCGTCCCTGGATTTGACTCATTAGTCAGAGCAGGGTGGGTTACCTGGGGGTGGGAGGGCAGGTCTACTTGCCTTGGCCCCTGCAGGCACTGCCGGGGGAGTCGGGGGCAGTGCAAGGGGAGGCACAGGCCTCCTAACAGCCCCTTTCTGGCCTTTCTGCTGCCCCGGCTCCACAGGTAGCTAATTAGCTCTAATTGGATGGTGTTTTGCTGTCTATGGTTTGGGGCAGCTTACCTGAGCTTGCCTCCAGGGGCACCTCTCCCTTATGTCAGCCCCAGGCCTGGCCGGGTCTCATGATCTACAAGGCAGAGACCCCTTTCTCACACTGGCTTTTTGGGCTCTGAGAGCTGGAGGGGCAGCTTCTATGCAGACCGTTGTGGCTCTATCTGCCGAATAAGGACCCAGCTGCCCCACCAACCCTTTCTGTGGGTGTCTGGTGGACTCAGGTTACATTCACTGGGGGATGATGCTGTTGTTTCAACTGTGCCAGAGATCGGCCATCTCATTCCTGGGTCTTTCGTGATGTCCCACTGACACAGGGTGAGTCCCAAGTACGGAAGGAAGACCAAGAGAGAGGATTTTTGTCATAACCACTTCCTCTACCCCTCCCTCTGTACACACCCCGCACACTCGCTACGTGGAGGCCAAGTTAATGTCACAGGCAGGACTGGAATTCAGGGCTCCCACCAAGCTAGAGAATATAGTCCGCCTCCGGAGGAGCCCTGCTTCCTCATCTCTTCACCCTCGTAGCCTAGGTGCTCAGAAAATCCTCGTGGAATAAATGGATGAGGGCTTCAAACTCTGTTTTCCCAGTCGAGCATTTGAAATGCTGGGCTCAAATCCCGTTTCTACAATTGACTTCATGTCTGACTCTCATCGAGCTACTTAACATCTCCAAATTTCAGGGTCCACAGCTGTAACGTGAAGACGGTGATAATTGGGTCTACTTCACAAGGGGTGTGTAGGCATCAAGTCAGGTGAGCACTTGGCTGACGGTAACACTTCACTGAAGGTTGGTGACTGTCGTCTGTCACTAGCTCCCTAGCTCTCCACCCATCACACAGACTGGGGATGTGGAGGCTTGGGTGAGGGATGTTGACTGGTCCACTGCCCAACAGCTCATTATCGACCGAGGCAGAAAGAGAATCTAATCTTTACTGTCTTCCTGTTCCACTGAGATCCAGGACTGAGAAACAAGTCTATCCTGGAGTTGTCCTTCAGCCATATGAATACTTTGTCTTGTCCATTTCTTCCAGGGCTTGCCCCTTCAGATTGTAGGAACCCCACAAATGTGAGGCTGGATTAAGGTCAGAGGCTCCGGGGTTAGTCATTCAGAGCTCAGGCCCCAGCCTCTGCATCCTGCTCTCTGAGTGGGATCTGCCAAGTCCCAGATCTGATGGTGTCACTTCCTCTGCCTCAAGCCCATTGCCTTGGGGTAAAGTGCAAACCTCCCCCATCCCTGGCCGTGTTTGATCGGTCTGGGACTCCTGGGCCCCAGGAATCCCGCGCAGGTCCTTGTTTCCTCCCGAGACATTGTCTATCTGGGACATGGTTTGTTGAATGAGTGGTGCCGCGTGACCTGCAGTTCTTCCAGCTTTCTGGAGCTGTGATTCTAGCCCTCCCAGGGAACAGACAGATGGGCCTAGCAGGAGGAGGGCCCATGCCTTGCACGGCTGCCGGGCCCCTGCCCTGGCCACCCTTGTTCTTCTCCCAGTGGCTGAGCACACAGCCTGCTGGGCAGGCTTTTCTGCCCCACGGGACTATTTTCCACTCAGTGTGAAATTTCAGTTCTGTAGCCCTCTCTCTGGGCAGTGCCTCTGAACACCCTGTCTTTCCCCCATCATGCTGCCCATCACAGGGCATTGCAACCCTGTTTATTTGTCTGGGAGCACCAGGAGGCAGGGACTGTGTCTGTTTTGCTCCCCATCGTAGCCGCAGTCTGTGGCAGTAGGGAACCAGTATGGACTGGCCACAGGAACGAAAGAATCGCTCTGGGGTTGGATGTGGGGCCGAGAGGCAGACAGGGAGAATGTGTGGGCCCAGGGCCTGGCACATCCGACGTCTCTAGCACAGCTGATGGTAAACATCAGCCTAGCCTTTATTTTTCTCATTATGTTTAAAACCCACCAGTTGCCCAATAGTATAATTTTCTAAGCGGTTTCATTTCAGCTCTGCTAATTGAAGAGAACCAAGCTCTTTTTGAAGGCTTACTTTGTGTGTGGCTGTCACTGGTGAGAGTCGAGCCTGGTTGTCAATCACTGACAATAGCGTGCCATTCTGGAATAATTTAAGTTTAGGTCTTTCTTTCACTCAGGCATTCATACCCTGTTATATGTTTTCATACTGAGCTGAGAACAATCTGGGGTGAGAAACTGTCATGTGTTCCAGGAACTGAAATGGAGATTTCTTTTGAGATTTCAAATTCCTCTGGTCTGCGGCTCCGAGTAGCTTGGGGGGGTAGGATCAGAGGTTTGGGAGTCAGACCTCCTGGACCCCCCAGGTTTGAACACGCCGCTTCCCTACCCACTTCACCAGCCGGGTGACCTTGACTCAGTTACTCGGTTTCTTACACAATCAAAGGGAATGTGAATACTTTGCACCAGAGATTATCGAGAATTAGTGACACAGGAAAAGACCTGGACCAGGTACCCTGGAAGCAGTAGACCTTGCTGCCAGCTATCACACTGCCTGCAGGTTACATAGTACCTCGATGCCTACGGGGCTCCAGAAGGGGCTCCCTGGGGTCCCGCAGACCTGCGTTCCAACCCCAGCCATGCCATTTCCTTCAGTAGCTGGGAGAATGAGTAAATCACGTGCACCTAGAGGTCCTTTACTGTAAATGAGAGAGAGTAATACCTAGTCACAAGTTGTTACAGAGACTGAAATTATGTGAACTACCGGCATTGTCAGAACTCAATAAATGTCAACTCCTTTCTCCTCCTCCTCGCTACATTTTAATACGTGTATTTTATGTTAAGAGAATGGAGAGAGAAAGAGAGAAAATGGTCCCTAAATCCTGCTTCACATGAAAGATGCAAGCATACAAGCATTCACTCAGCGCTCTTAGCCACGCCCCCCTGCAACTGGACAGATATTTATTGAGTACCTACTGTATGCTCAGTATAGTTGTAAGCAGTAGGATACAGAAGTATAGAAACCAGTAGGTCTGCTCTGATGGTGCTTATATCCAGTGAGAGATGGGTAATAAACAAACAGATAATATGATGGCAAAAGTAGTAAAGGTGAAGAGAAATAAAGCAGGGAACGGAGAGCTTGCTATTTACAAATGAATGATCAGGGACAGGTGCTCTCAGGAGGTGGCATTTGCGCAGAGCCTTTGTTCTTGCTGTTCTCGCTACCTCAATGCCACCCCTGTCCCTTGTCACTCCCTTCCTGTCAGGAGTGTCCTATTCTTCAAAACTCCGCTCAGATGTCTCATGCTCTGAGTGCTGGTTCTGCTTGCCCTTTGAGGCAGAGTTCGTCTCTCCCTCCGCTGTGCTCCCACAATGCCTTGTTCTCCATCAGTCAGTACTTCCCGTGTTTAACATGCTTCTCCTCCACTGGACTCCAGCTCTTCAGGGTCATGGGTTTTTCTTTCTTTTAGCTTCAGTGCCAGGCACAGTGTTGGGCACAGAATGGGCTCATTCCTGGTGCACCGAGAGAGTCACGAAGGTAGTGGATGGACTCAGATGTTCGTACATGCTGACCACACTTGGAGGGCAGGCAGGGGGCTGCAGCTTGTCCCAGGGAAGCCCGCTCAGCTATGGGATGTACACTTTGCTCTCAGGGCTAACCAGGCTCTTCTCAGACAGGGTAGTCGTCATATCGCACAAAGTAAACCCTGCTTCAAGCCTTGCACTTGGAAATCATCTTGCTCAGTATTATAATCATGATACAGCAGGCGTGGAGGACCTCCAGCCCCTGGTTTGCACCTCCATCCAGCTTTCCTCTGCTCATGCCTCAGTTGCCAATTCTGCCATCTTGGTTCTCACCCACTTCACTTGCCCAGCTCCACTCTGCTCCTTCCCTGCCCCACCCCCTGTCCCGCCTGCTGTGTGTTGGATGGGTGAGAGAGCCTAAGACCTGAGTTCTGTATCTGGCTCTGAAAGTTGCCATGTATGTGGTCTTGGCACAATTATCTCTATTTGCTGAGTCTCAAGTTCACTACCTTTGAAAAAGTCCTCTGCCCTGACAGTGATACAGAATATTGGGGTAATTATGTTACAAATTAGAATATTCTAAGGCAGGGGCACCTGGGTGGCTCAGTGGGCTGAAGCCTCTGCGTTCAACTCAGGTCATGATCTCAGGGTCCTGGGATCGAGCCCCACATCGGGCTCTCTGCTCATCAGGGAGCCTGCTTCCTACTTTCTCTCTGCCTGCCTCTGCCTACTTGTGATCTCTGTCAAATGAATAGATAAAAGCTTAAAAAAAAAAAAGTTTTAAAAAAGAACATTCTAAGGCAGTATGAGCTGAAGTATAGCTGAAAGAGCCCCAAGTTTCCCTGCTCCTCCACCTATGACTAGGTGACTTCAAGCAATTCACTCACTCTCTCTGGACCGTTTCCAATTTTAAGTATCCCGTCATATTGTCAACCATGACCCTGTAATTCCTCCCTGGCAGAGCTGTTGTGAAGTGTTGGAAGACTATATGGATAAGATCTCTGATATTGTAGATATCCAAACAATATTATTATTATTATTATGTTACACCTCTTTGGAGCTTAGCACAGCCCAAATTTAATAAATACTTACTTTGTTGCTACATTTGGCTGCATGTCTGTCTGCAATTCAACTTTGATTCTTGGGAGCAGGCATTTGCCTGAAGCCGTATCATGAATAACATATCAGCCCCTTCTTAAGAATCCTAAGGTGGGTGCCTCCTTGTCCTTTGTGTTGGTCCTTTGTCAGTCCTTGATCCGTTAGAGGGAGCTGCACATTGAATAAGGAGTTGGTTTTGTTGTAGAGGTGGGTCCACTCTGAGCACAAGGAAGGTGAGGTCAGGTCTGCAATTTTCTCTGGCTCCTCGAACAAATACTCTGCCTGCTCCTTTAAGCTAGTGGGTCTTGGGAGACGTGGGGATTGGTGGTGACCTCCAGCCTGCTGGCGATTACACACAAAGCTGAGAGCAATTTTTAAAGTCTTCTCGCCATTTTGCTCTCTCTTTAAAAATTAAATGCCTGACACTGAGGTGTTTTATTCCCAGACCAGCTGGCCTTTAAGAGGATGGCTTGAAAGTGAGAATGCCTGATGACCCCTGACCTTGGGAATTTCCAAGGGTGGGAAAGGCCACAAGAACGGAGAGTGACCTCATTCTTTTTGTCAATTTAATGAAAAAGAAATGAAAGCATCCGTCTTGATGACTGAAGGATCCAGGAGCAAGGATGTGGTGGGGAATTTTGGGTCTCCACAAGGCTGGGAGATGTGTAGAGTCTGCATAGCACCATGGAATGAGCAGCGAGCCCAGAAGAGGAAGACTCAGCTTGAATCTCAGGTCTGCCACTAACTGTGTGGTTGCGGGTAAGTTACTGACCCTATTGAAGGTGTCATATTCCATGTTTAATACGTAAACAGTACAGTGAAGTGGTTAAAAGCAAACTTTGGAGCCAATCCTATTTGTAAGGTGGACGGCCTGAGTGATTTGAGTAAGTTACTTATCTCTCCCGAACATCAGTTTTCACATCTGTAAAATGAAGATCTCGGAGGCCATGCTTTGTTCATCCTGTGCTTTGAGTGCCCCCATAACCCCTTTCCACCTGATCCCTGCATCTCTGCCTGGCTATATTCTTCCCTTGGTGTTCAGATCTGAATTCCTTTCATGGGGAAGGGCGTTTCTTGATGCCCTGGCTGGTTGAGATGCCCCGACCCCTCGCACCCAACCTGTGTTCCCATCATCCCCAGTGCCTCCCCTGCCACTGCACCTACCTCTCTCTGTAGGGAACTTGGGGGCCTGGGGCTGCTTCTTCTCTATCTCCCCAGGGCCTGATTCCCAGATGCTGTCTGTGAACACTTGATGGAATGAATGAATTTCTTTCCAGCTCTGAAACTGTATGCTTCTAAGTTTATTTGTCCTTATGTGTGCCTGATTTCCAAAAACAGACATAAAATACATGGTGTTCTTCCTTTTACAAAACGACAATAAATGCAGTCCTTTACACTGCTATGGAAATTTGCACTGGACAAAACATTTTTCACATTTGTTACCTAGTACCCTACCACCTAGTGGCTTATCAACACGCGAGCATCAAAATAATTTAAAGCCACTGTTGGATCTCATCCAAAAAGATCTAGTATTTGAACTACTGGAACCATCTTCTTGCCTTGAACTGACCCCTTGACCAGGACGGCTACCCCTTCCTCCACTCCAGATGGTTTCCTCACCAAGCTCTGAGGTCTCACTGACTCCTAGGTAATGAACCAAAGTAGGTCTGCAGGTCAACCTGATCTCAGGAGTCTGCTTTCTTGGTCTGATTTTTAAGCAACAATATCTACATCAAGTATGTGATTTCCAGATTCACAGCCTCGCAGAGGAGCCTGCTGTTGACAGAGTTGTCAGCAGGGGGGAAAAAAGAATGCAAGATTGTCCAACAGAAATAAATCTTAGAGAGGATTTTGCCAAGCCATCCAAGCATTCATACATTTGCTGCTGCATGCAGAATACTGGGGAGGGAAGGAGAAAGAAGGGGGAGAAATGAGCAAAGGGAGTGCTGAGGGTGGTTTGAATTCTCTCCCTCCATATCCTGCTTCTCCATTCCTCTCAGAAGGCCCTGCATGAGATGTGTATGTTATCTTTGCCTTCTTGGTTTATTTTCTCTCTGAATTTTTCTGTTGTCACTCTGGCTCCTGATGGGCTGCAAACAAGACGAACAAAGAGATCTGAAGGTGCTGTGGGCATACAACTTACAGACAGTGCAGGACACAAGCTTTAACCCTGCAGCAGAGGCCTATGCCACCATTTGCAGATTTACCATGGTTCCCCTTTGCTACCTGGATCTGTTTGTAGACCCCACTTGAATTTTGAATATGCTTTTCTGGAATACGTGGACTACCTAGCCCATCCAGATCTCTTCCAGTCTTCAAGGCTGACTTGGAGTTTTGCTTCCTCCCTAGAGCCTTCCCAGACTAATCCCGTCTTCTGCAAACCCTGTACTCCCTGATTTTGGATAGCTGTGCCAGTAGAACCCTACAGGCCTCTGGCTCTGTTGCCTCCAGTTTTCTTCATTGTCCCTTTTCCTCTTGTGTGTTCCAGATTACTACTTTTAAGAGATTCCAGAGTTGTTGAAGGAAGAATGAACATTTCCCCAGGTATTTCTGTGTCTGAAAATGCCTCTGCTTTGAACAGGCTCTGCAATCCTAGGCAAACAATCAACATTTCTTAGCTACAGTTTTCCTCCTCTCTAAAATGGGGTAGCAATATCTACTTTATGGAATGTTTATGAGGATTAAATGAATCAATATAACTAGCTTCGAAGCCCATGTCTGGCAGTTAGTGGCAGTTAACCAATATCATCCATGAACATTGGGTTTTTCCAGAAGACACTGGCAGGAATGTGCCAGGGAGTAAACAAAGGATGACGTCATTAGTGTCTGTGGGGCCAGGCTGCCTGAGTTCAAATCTGAGCTCTACCACCCTATGCCCAGGGCCAGTTACTCCACCCCTCTAAGCCTGTTTGTACAATAAAGCTGATCATAGAGCCTGCTTCTTAAGAATGATACAGAATAGTTCATGAGAAGCATTTGGCCAAATGCCTTTCACTGAGCAAGCATTCAGTAAATGTCAGCTATTTTTGAGGAGGTGGAGAGCATTCTCATGCGTGCTCTTAACCGATCCATTGCATTCCAAGCTGCTCTGATGAGGGAACGATGGCCCGCTCTGTAGATTCCCGGGATTCGCGTCATACCTGTGATGAGTCAGGTGACTGCAGGTTAGCAAGAAGAGCCCCAGACTTGGACTTCCACACGCACACCCACCTACCCACCTTGAGCCTGACCTCTGTGCCTTACTTAGTTGTGCCTTTAAGAAAGTAAACTTGTCAGAATTTCCTTTTCATCAGCTGAAGAATGGGATAATAACATCTACTTTTAAAAAAATTTTAATTTTATTTTTTCAGTGTTCCAAGATTCATAACAACATCTACTTTTAAACGGTAAAACATACACACACACGCTCTTCCTCACTAGTGCCAGAATAGATGAAAGAACCATCTGAGCTAGAAATTGTGCTACAAAGGAAGGATGTTCTATACCTGTGGTCATCACCATTATTCTAATGAGCCAAGCAACACTAGTAGAGCATGTCTCATACGCCCCACTGTGCTGGGTCTGAGAAGCCTTCGACATTTTTTGAGCAGAATAATTGTGGTCAGTGGAAATGCCGTGAATTCTGAGACAAGCAGAGCTGCTGCTCCAGTCACGGGCCACGCCAGGGCCATCCCAGAGTAGTTCAGGTCCGAGAACTGGTGATGAGCTTTTAGAGCCTGCCCCATGCTGGCTTTGCCTCATGTGTGAATTTAGCCAGTGCACTTCATCTCTCTGAGCCTTGTTGTCTTTTGCTTGTTGTTGTTTGGGATTTTTTTTTTTTTTTTTTTTTTTTTTTTGCCTACTAAATGGGGATGACCAATGCATGCCTTGCCCACTTTGCAAAGATCCTGAGAGGGTCAGATGAGAGGTCTGATGTTTAGTTGCTGGGGACAGGGAGGTAGGCAGCATGTGCTGGGAACTTTCTCAGTCTCCCCAGCCTTCTGCAAGGTTTTGGCGTTGTCTGCATTTTCTCGATGCTGTGACAGTACCTACAACATCACATTCAGCAGATGTTTAGGAGCTGGTCATTGACAAATAAAGCACTGTCACCGTTCATCTAGTTAATAAGCTTCCACGCATTCACCCCTTAAACTCCTTGTCAAAAAAAAAGAGCTCTTCCTCTAAGAGGTTGCCTTTAAGCCTTACCAAAGGAAGCTGCCAGTACTACTGCTAATAATTGTCGTTGCCAATGAAACAGCTCCTATGTTGCAGGCCCTCGTGCCGAGCCCTTCATGTGTAGTATCTTTGGCACTCAGGGTGCTTCTCTGATGGAGGCGTGGAAGCCAGGCTTAGGGAAGCAAGGGGGAAATTGGCTCAAGGAGACCTATAAATGGAAGAATAAGGAATTGAGCCTAGCTTGTGTGATTGCAAATTCTACGTTTGTTCCCTTGTACCCCATTGCTGCTGGGAAGCCCACAAGCAGCCCAATTGTCCTGTAATAGCCCACAGTTGAGGGAGGCAGTGATTTCTTCTGTGAGTGGATTAGAAGTAATTCCCACTTTGAGAACGCAGGGGGTGGGAGGAGCAGACAGGCCAAGGTAAAAGAGCCAGAGAAGCAATTCTTTCAACGTTAGAAAAAAAAAAAAAATCTGTATTTGGATTCTTTTTTACACATCCAACCCAGCAGAAAATTGGTTTGCGGAAGATGTAGGTCGTGGCTCTGGCCCCGGCATCTGGACGCCTTATATTGTACACTATATTACCGGAGTAATATCGTGCACTTTATTAGCACCGGCAGGATTTGGGATTCCCATGGGGACTGTTCTTCGCTGTCAGATGTATAAGGCCATTTAATCTCCTTTATCAGATCTGGTTCTGCTTCCCCCATCCCCACCTCCTCTTGCAGACCAATAAAGAGACTTTCTTGAGATTCATTGGTCTGAAAACTAGCTTTTAAATACTCCTCCATCCTCCTCAACCCCTGTATCTAATAAGCGAGCAAACCAGGGAGGTGTCAATGCCTTGAAAATCACTCTGTGCATTTGAGTAGCAATTTTCTCAGGACATTTGTAATTGGAACTTCATCTTCCTTAATGCAGAGACTGGAGGAAGGATTTGCTAATTATGCTTAGGCAGCTCTGGTCTCACCCAGGCACTGTGGTCTTTGGGGACAGGGTTGGCATTCTTTCGTTCAAAAGCCAATTACATCTTTGATTCTGGCCCGAGGAATGGCTAGAGTCACTTCAGAAAGAAGGGCAGTTTTCTCTGGACAGAAACCAGGTTTATGCCTGACCTCTTTGTGGGCCATTTTTGATAGAACCACATAAGATATTCAGGGGTCAGAGAGATTTGGGTTCAAAATGCAGTCCCGGGCATATTCTCTGTGCTCTCTGATACTTATGCACACATGTAGTAGGTGTGAGCCCTGGGATTAGTGCAGGGGACTTTGGGATTAAGACATCACCCTGCATTTGGAGAGACCACAGTCTCATGGAGAGAAGACATGTCTGAACAACGGTTATCAGCACAATGTGAGAGCGCTGTGGGGTCACAGAGCAGATCCTTGGTGCAGACACACCACTCAGAGCAAGCATCCGGGAGAGGATGCCCAAGGTGACTGCATTTTTAGGTCAGTCTCTGAATGCCTAAGCTGTAAAAGGGGCTTGTAATACTTGCCACAAAGAGCTAGTTGGGAAACAAGCCATGTACGATCCATAAAATGCTTAGCTCAGTATCTACTGCATAGTAACTAGGAGTATTTAAAACAGACAAAAGGTTGAAAACAGCACCAGAAATTCTTTTTATTTGTGTGGCAGAAGTGGAGAGAACTGTGTATAAGAAAGATCTGGGAGACCTGCATTTAACTCAAGTCCCTCTTAGCTGTGTGAGCTTAGGCAAGTCACTTCCCTCCTCTGAGCCACAAGCTCCTTTCTATGAGATGGGGTTAAGGTGGAGAAGATCAAATAAAATAGTTATATGGAAGGGGCTTCATGGACTGTGGGGTGTTGTGCACCTAGAAGGCATTTGTTTTGTCATCATTGTCATCATAACTAATAGATATAGACCATGTGGGAAAGTCAGCTCTGCAGATAATAGGATGACTGGTGCTCGGGAGTTGAATTGGAGGTTAAATAAGCCTCAAGCTTAGTTCAGTGAATGTGTATCTGGAGCACATAATTTTATTTTTTTGTCATTTTATTTTATTTTTCATTTTCATTTTATTTTTCATTACGATCATCAAAATATAATTATTTATATCTTCATTTCATCTATTTTTCATTTCTTTAACGCCCATCCCCCTTTTCTCCCATCCCCCCACCCACCTCCCCTCTGGTAACCACCAGTTTGTTCTCCACAGTTAAGAGTCTGTTTCCTGGTTCATCTCTCTTTCTTTCCTTTGCTCGTTTGTTTTACTTCTTAAATTCCACATTAAAATCATATGTTATTTGTCTTTCTCTGACTGACATATTTTGCATAGCGTTGTACTCTCCAGCTCTATTTATGTTGTTGCAAATGGCAAGCTCTCATTCTTTTTTATGGCTGCATAATATTCCACATATATATATTCCATCCATTCCATGTGTATGTGTGTACACACACACACACACACACCAACCACATCTTCCTTGTCCATCTGTGGATGGAGAGTTAAGCTGCTTTCATAGTTTGGCTATTGTAAATAATGTGGAGCACATGATTTTAAGCAGGGGTTCTCAACCATGGGGAGGATGGGAGGGGAGAGAGACAATATAACAACTGCCCAGGACATTTTTCCAAAATGTGAATGTGCATGCTCACAGCTCCTCTCCCCACCCCATTCCACCCAAATGCCCAAGGCATGTCAGGATCTGCAGTAGACATTAGTGACATGGATTTGTCAAAAGCTGATAACTCCCCCTTCCCTAAAACTGAGTTCTACACTTTTAAAGAGCATGGTAAAGCCCATTTTATGTTGAACCGCCGTCTCTCTGCCTCTTGTCATTGCCATTTTAGCACATTAGCCTGTTTCTCTGCCTAAAAGGTTGTTCCGGTGTTTCAAACAGTTGGTCTCTATATTGGCTTCTTCATCTCTACCACTCTATGCGGCGTATCCAGCTCCCTGGGCAGTTTTAGAACCAAGGAAGATTAGAAGTTTGAATTAGGGGGCTGTGGAGTGCGTAGGACCAATAAAAGAGGCACATCTTCATGAGCAAACTGGGTTTTTCAAGTCCTGCTAGAACTGAAGGTTCTTTAATCCCCAACGCCGAGCCGGCACCGTTGGCAATCCCAGCGACTGTCCTGTGCTCATGATGCCCCATCGCATCTGTACAGCTCTCCATGGGGCAGGAAGCACTTGCCTACTGTCCGTACTGGTGATCCCCAGGCAACCCCGTGAGGCATGGGGCAGTGGTGTCACCAGAACAAGTATTACTGCTACATTTCACAGAGCAAAGGAGGGCTTCCAGAGAGGTGAGGGGGCATGTCTGTAGTCACAGATAGCGAGGAGTATACCCAGGGCTCAGCTGATGTGGAGATGCCCTGCACTGGGCTGGTTTCCTACCTTAGAGTCTGTGTCAGCGCAAGCAAGTGTGACATGGCTTGCATGCACGAGCCGGTGACCGTTCTTTCAGAAAGGACATGCCCAGGACCGGGTATCGTCTTACAAGCAGATACTGAGAGTCTGTTTAAAATTCCATCTCTTGCAGTACAGTCCCTTGAATCTTTCCCTCCATTGTTTAGGGTCAGGTGTTCAGTTCTGTAAGGACTCCGAGAGCAACGAGTGGGTGGGTCATTTCTAGCAATATATATGTGACCCTCCTGCCCTGGGGGATAGCAGCACAACATGATAAATTCTGATTCATATTTTCTCAGGCATGCTGGAGTTCAGTGGGGACTTGGAAGAAAAGAGAAATATATGTATGTGTGTGTGTGTGCATATGCTTGTGTGTGTGTGTGTGAGTGTGTGTGTGTGTGTGTGTGTGTGTGTGTGTGTATTATTAAGAAGACTTAACCAACACTGGCACACAAGAGAAAAGCACAGCTCTCTGAGAATGTTTCTGGGCTTAAAAAAAGAAAGAAAGAAATCAATTCCAGCGCTTTCCACTTGGGCTGCCCAGTAATCACAATGATAATGCCTTATAACTGCATGTTGGCTTACAAAATGTATTCACATCAATAATAAAGGATGGATATATATATATATATATATATATATATATATATATATCTGTAGATGTATCTATGTATAGATAGATACATCTATCTATCTACATATATCTATATCTCAAATCCTTACTGAGGACTTGCTTTGTGCTAACACTCTCTGGACCCTTTTAAAATATTTTTACTTTATTGACTTCTTCCAGAATCTCTATCAAGATTATCATTATCTCCATTTTAAATTGGGGAAACGGATTTAGTGAAGCCAAGTGATTCTCTCCAAACTGTACGGCTAGACAAAGTCCCAAAATTCTTCAGTAGAGAGGATCTGAGACTCCAAAACCAGTGTTCCTTAAATTGCCATATGGTTGATTCTAGAATTACACACCTATAGATTTCCTTTTTTTTTTTTTCAAGATTTATTTATTTGAGGGAGGGGAGGGACCAAGGGAGAGGGAGAGAGAGTTCTAAACAGACACCCCACTCAGTGTGAAGCCCAAAGTGGCACTCCATCCCAGGACCCTGGGATCATGACCTGAGCCAAACCCAAAGTCAACCCAGAGTCATCTAACCAACTGTGCTACCCAGGTGCCCTCCATTTTTAAAAATTATAAATAAAAATGTACTACGCCATAGGGGTTCTCTTCCTTCTCCTCTTTCGCTGTCCTCCCCTTTCTCTCTTCCCCTCCTTCTCTCCTCCATCTCCCTCTCTCCCTGTCTCAGAAGAAACAGTGGCCTTTTTGCTTTCCTGCTGTGACAGCCTCTTATAGTTAGAAGAAAATTTAAAGATCATCTATTTAAACGAGTGGTTCGCAACCATGGTTCCCATTAGAATTGACTGGGTTAAAAAATATTCCTGCCTAGATCCCATCCCAGACCAATGAAATCAGAATCTCTAGGGTCATCAGTCTTTTTTTTTTTTTTTTTTTTTGTCTTAACTCTGCAGTTGATTTTAATGTGAAGCCAAGGTTGAGCACCACTCATCTAAACTCACTGACCATTCCTTCTACCAAATCCCTGCAAATTTTTCATCCATCTTCTGTTCAAAGGATCTAAATGGCAGAAAGCTTACCATCCTAGGAGGCAGCTGATTTCATTTTTGGGGTCCACTATCTAGAGAACAAACAACCAAAAGCAAAACAAAACAAAACAAAATCCTGTCATGGGGCAGGCAGGGTCACGTCTCTTACCTCATTTAATCCTCACAGGGTTTTATAATTATCTCTGCTGTACAGAAGAGGAACCTGAGGCTCATTTATCCCTTCAGTGAACAAATATTTACTGCATGTATAGCTGCTAAATGACAAGCCTGTTACAAGCACTGGACACGCACATATGTATAAGACAGGCTTGGCCCCAGCCCTCGGGGAGCTTTCCTTCGTTGGGGACGATGGCTGTGAAAAACGAAGTGGCCCAGCCAGCTAATGCCAGGCGCGATGGGAGTTTGCCAAAGGTGGGTTTGGCCTTGTGTGGGCTCAAGGGGGTCAGAAAGGACTTCCCAAGTGGAGTGCTCTCTGAGCTCAGCCCTGAAGGACAAGTAGAAATTGCCTAAGGAAGGGATGGTGTTGGGTAGGGGACAGCTATTTGTGCAAGGCCACAAAGAAGGAAAGTGCTCAATGCTTTTGAGGAGCTACCCAAGGTGACCATCATGTCAGTAACACAGAGGGTGGGACCCCAGAGGATGGCGGGATTGGAGGGTGAGCAGATCGGACTCTGTCCACTCACTCAGGCCAGGAGAAGCCATAGGAGGATATTAACCAGGGGAGAGGCATAGACAGAGGTGTGTGTGTGTGTGCGTGTGAGAGACGAAGACCATATCTAGCTGGGAGTGACATGGATGTGTCTTCTTCCATTACCTTCCATAACCTCCTGCATTTCTACATGCGAGAAGCATTACTTTCCTTTCTTCCTTTACAGATGTGCTCTAAGAGGGGAGCTAGAACTGGAGACAGCACATCAATAGATTTTAGTGGGAGAAACCTGTGTGGGCAGGGGAAGGAAGGAGTCTACATAGAAACCCAGAGAAGGAGCCTTGGGAATCTGAGCCATGGCTTCAGAGCACATCTCTCTTTATTCTAGTGCTCATATCACTGTGTTCTTAAGGATAATGTGTTGTTGTTGTTGTTGTTGTTTAATTTTAACTGAAACAGAGAGAGTATCCCAATTGAGCTCAAAATGAAATGGCCAGGAGTATGCAGTCCCGGGATAGAGGCATCAAAGACACAGGTACCCACAGAGACCGAAACACAACACACTCATGTACAGAGAGCCACCGGCCTCCTCTCCCTTCTGCACATACACACACAGACACCAAAACCCAAAACTTGCCAAAATTCACTGCCCAGATCATACTTCTGGTGATCCAGAATTAAATCCCAATTCTGGAAGCTCTGAGAGCATGCATCTGAATCCAGCCCCTTTATGTTGTGTTTTAGAAGCCATGATCCTTCCATCGGCTATCCCGAATATCTCTTCAACCTGTTTCTCCTGCAGCCTCTGCCTAGAAACTGTGTAATGAGCATGATGATCTATTTCCTTCCTTTTGTGTTGGCTGACCTGTAAGAATTACAGTCCATCTGTCCACCCATCCATTTGTCCATCCCAGTGCACACTAAGGTTATCATTGCCACAGTAAGATCTATGAGGTACGAAAGGTGCAGGGGCTAAATTATGGAACAGCATTCTCCAAGTGTGGTCTGCTGGTCTCCTGCAGAAGACAGAGCTCCCCACTCCAACCTACTGAGATAGCGTCTCTGGGGGATAAGGCCCTGAAACGTAGTATTATAAACGAGTACCCCAGTAGTTCTACAGCAGCCAAAGCTTGAGAACCACTCACTGGATCATATTTTTCTGAGGCATGCAAATGCTAGCCTATTAGGCGCCTTAAGGAGAAGTTGAGATGTGGAAAGGTGAAGGACTTGGCTTATGAGTGAACATTTGTGGTCACTGGAACACCTTCATCCTTGCAGTCATTGAACAGATTGCCTAATCTGTTTCAGGTGCTGTTTGGTTAAGAAGTTATACCGGTACAAGCACTGATGAGCCACCTGCCTTCAGGAGGCTAACGGTGTAATGAAGTGAGATGGACAATGATCCCCCACATGCACAGAGCAATAGGGCTATTTCTTGGGGATACAAGTGTTGTAAAGGAGATACCATCAGGGAGCAGGCCAGACATCAACTGGGGTAAAGAGCTACCTTGACCATGGTATACCAGAAGGCCTTTCTGAGGAGGGGGTGCATTTGAGTTGAGATTTGAAGGAGAAAAAGGACTTGCAAGGATCATGAAGAAGAATTTGAGGCAACTGGAACAGCAAGGTCAGAGGCTCAGAGATGGGGCGCAAAGAAAGCCAGGATAGCCTATAGGACCAGGGAGAGGGTGACAGGAGAGGAAAGTAGAGCTGTCAGCCTCATGGACTCTTGCAAGGCTTGTGTTTTTTATTATTGTTGTTGTTGTGGATGAATAATGTTTTTTATTTATTTTAATTCAATTAATAACATATAATGTATTATTAGTTTCAGAAGTAAAGGTCAGTGATTCATAATACCCAGTGCTCAGTACATTAATGTCCATCATCCAGTTACTACATATCCCTACCTCACTCTCCTCCAGCAACCTTCAGTTTGTTTCCTATGATTGACTATCTCTTATGGTTTGTCTCCCTCTCTGATTTCATTTTGTTTTCCTTTTTCCTCTCTCCCTCTATGATCCTCTTTTGTTTCTTATATTCTACATATGAGTGAGATCATATGATACTTGTCTTTCTCTGATTGACTTATTTCACTTAGCATAATACCTGCTAGCTCCATCCATGTCATTGCAAATGGCAAGATTTCCCTTTTTTTTTTTTTTAAGATTTTATTTTATTTATTTATTTGACAGATAGAGATCATAAGTAGGCAGAGGCAGGCAGAAAGAGAGAGAGGGAAGCAGGCTCCCCACTGAGCAGAGAGCCCCATGTGGGACTTGATCCCAGGACCATGAGACCATGACCTGAGCCGAAGGCAGTGGCTTAACCCACTGAGCCACCCAGGTGCCCCAAGATTTTGCTTTTTGATGGCTGCATAATATTCCATCATACATATAAATACCACATCTTCTTTATCCAGTCATGTGTCAATGGACCTCTAATCTCTTTCCATAGTTTGGCTATTGTGGACATTGCTACTATAAACATTGGGGTGAATGTTCCCCTTTGGATCGCTACATTGATATCTTTGGGGTAAATACCCAGTAGTACAATTTCTGGGTCATAGGGTAGCTCTATTTTCAACTTTTTTGAGGAGCTTCCATACTGTTTTCCAGAGTGGCTGCACCTACTTGCATTCCCAACAGTGTAAGAGTGTTTCCCTGTCTCCGCATCCTTGCTAACATCTGTTGTTTCCTGACTTGTTAATTTTAGCCATTCTGACTCATACAGGAATTCAGCAAAGTGGCAGGATATAAAATCAATGCACAAAAATCAGTTGCATTTCTGTACATAAACAAAGAGACAGAAGAAAGAGAAATTAAGGAGTCGATCCCATTTACAACTGCACCAAAAACCATTAAGATACCTAGGAATAAACAAACCAAAGAGGCAAGGGATCCATACTCAGAAAACTAGAGAACACTCATGAAAGAAATTGAGGAAGACACAAAGAAATGGAGAAGCATTCCATGTTCATGAATTAGAAGAACAAATATTGTTAAAATGTCTATGCTACCTAGAGTAATCTGTACATTCAGTGCAATCCCTTTCAAAATACCATCAACTTTTTTCACAGAGCCAGAACAGATAATCTTAAAATTTGTGGGCATGTGATTTCTTTTTTTTTCTTTAATTTATTTTTTATTTATTTTCGGCATAACAGTATTCATTATTTTTTCACCACACCCAGTGCTCCATGCAATCTGTGCCCTCTAGAATACCCACCACCTGGTTCCCCCAACCTCCCACCCACCCACCAATCCAAACCCCTCACATTGTTTGTCAGAGTCCATAGTCTCTCATGGTTCACCTCCCCTTCCAATTTCCCCCAACTCCCTTCTCCTCCCTAACTCCCCATGTCCTCCATGCTATTTGTTATGCTCCACAAATAAGTGAAACCATATGATAATTGACTCTCTCTACTTGACTGATTTCACTCAGCATAATCTCTTCCAGTCCGGTCCATGTTGCTACAAAAGTTGGGTATTCATCCTTTCTGAGGGAGGCATAATACTCCATAGTGTATATGGACCACAACTTCCTTATCCATTCGTCCATTGAAGGGCATCTTGGTTCTTTCCACAGTTTGCCAATAGTCTCAGTAAGGCCCATTTCTGCAGCTCTATTAAGCGGAGGGAAACAGAGGCTCTGGCTCTTTCAATGGCCTTAGATACGTTGGCTTCCCTTACAGAGACTTTCTGAAACTTGCCCTTGCTGAAAATTTTACTGCTGGAAAGAAAACCCCAGTCCTGACTCCCTACCCATTGTGATTATTTTCCAGGATCACTCACTTGCAGTAGAATCCCGAGGAGCCCTTTTGTGACCACAGTAACCTGTCCTGAGAGCAGTCACTTTGAATCTGCTCATCTGGAAAGGGCATTCTCTGTCAAAAACCTTGTTCCAATGTAAGACATAATCTCATCCTTTGGAAAAACCTGCCAACATTGTGCTCCTACAAGCCTATAGCTTCTGCAGGCTACTAGCAAGCTCCTAAGTGATAAAGAAGATCACTAGGGAACAAATCCATGTGTTTACTTGCTATTCATCCAAAAAAGGGGGTTCTCTAAAAAATAAAAATAAAAATAAAAATAAAAACGGGGTTCTCAGAGCACCGAGGATTTCTGTTCTGCTCAATCATTAGTCACTCTTCAGAACTCATTTTACTAGATGTCTAGGCAGAATGTTACATAGGACACTAACTCCATTTTAATTTTTTTTTCCATTTTTAATTTATGGTAAGATATACATAATAGAAAATGTACAGTTTTAATCATTTTTCGGAATACAGCAATGTCATAAGCACTTTCACCTTATTCCACAACCATATCCAGCATCCCTTTTCTGGAGCTCTTTTCATTTTGTAAAACTACACTCTGCACCCATTGCACAATAACTCCCTATTCCGTCTTCCACCAGCCCCTGGTAATCACCATCCTGTTTTCTGACCCTATGATTTTGACCACTTTAGGTGCCCTATGTAGTGGGAATCATGCAATGTTCGTCTTTTGTAACTGGCTTATTTGACTTAGCATAATGTCCTTCAGGTTCATCCATGTTGTAGCATGTGTTAGACTTTTCTTCCTTTTCAGGGGTGACTAATATTCTACTGGATGGGTAGACCACATTTCCTTTTATCCATTTATCCATTGGCAGACACTTAGGTGTCTTCCATACTTTAGCTATCATGAATGATCCTGCCGTGAGCAAATCTCTGTTTGAGTCCTTATTTTCAATTCTTTTGTATATATGCCAGAAGTGGAATTTTTGGATCATATAGTAATTCTATTTTTATTTTTTTGAGGAACTTCCATACTGTTTTCTTATAGCAGCAATACCATTTTACCTTCCCAGAAACAGTGCACAAAAGCTCCAGTTTCTCCAGGTTCTTATCAACATTTCTTTCTTTTTTTTGTTAGCCTGGTAGCACCTATCCTCATGGATATGACGTAATATCTCATTGTAGTTTTGATTTGCATTTCCATAATGACAAATGAGATTGAACTGTGATTATTGTGCTTATTGGCCATTGTCTTGGCAGAAATGTCTATTTAAGTCCTTTGCCAATTTTTGAATTGTGTCACTTGGTGGTGGTGGTGGTTGTTGTTGTTAGGAGTTCTTTACATATGCCATTTTTCTTAAATCTCTTTTTTTCTTTTGGCTTTTCTGCTGTCACAGTCTCCTGGTAGGCTCATCCTCCCTGGTCTCTGTCTCTGGCACCAGCTTTTAATCCTAGGTGTAGACTCTAAATGCTGATGCTCCTTATGGCTTACAGGTGATTCAGCCCATAATAAGCAAAAAATATGCACAGGATATTATGAAAGCACATAGTATGGACACTTGTTCCAAACAGGGTGTCCCAAGGTCAGCTAGCTCAGAGAGTGCATGCATAAGAGCTACAGATCTGAAAACAGAGTACAATGCATCCCTGGCAGAGAGAATGGCCAAAATAAAAGCTCAGGCAATTTAGTGGCATGGCATGGCAAGAATTTAGATGGAAGACTGGAAATGTAAGCAGAAGTAGGTTGGGAGTTTTTTTTTATCTTATTTGTGAATATTATAATGAGACAGTGAAATGTTTTAAACTAGTGGGTGACGTGTTTTACATTTCTGAATGATTCTTTTGGCTGCAGTGTAAAGGATAGAGTTAACTGGGTGCATGACTCAGATGGGGCTATAATTAGAAGGCCTTTGGAATAATCCAGGTAAAAGATGATGGTGGCTTGGCCTAAAGTGATGGCTACCGAAACAGAGCAGGGCAGTTGGACTCCAGTGTATGGACATGAGTAGTAATTTAGAAGGTAAAATCCTTAGACATAGAGATCACTGGAGAAGGAGAGCAGGGATTGAAGTTTTGATTTAGAAAAGCACGAAGAGGTAGACTCTAGAATACAGACCCTTCAGCAGTTCAACAAAGTAACTTGGCTTTAGTCAAACTTATATGGGCCTTCCCTTTGATCTTCAGGCTTAAAATCTCTCTCTCTGAGATGTCTAGATAGGAAAACCCCTCAGTGGTTCTTAAAATTCCTCTTCTTAGACGTATGGAAATTGAGAATGACAAAGGATAAATTGCCCAAAGCTCTTTACTCCCACTCCTTATCTTATCAAATCTGACCTCTAGAAATTACCAGACTGCTGCAGGTTCTTCTTGCCTAGCATCGCATACTTACCTGAAGATACTAATATTGAAAATATAGCTTCAGTAATTCACAATATATCTTTTCAGTATTTTAGCCTTTTTCTGTAATTGACTCCAAGAACCGTCGTTCCAAAAGCAACAAAATACTAGGTGAGGTTTGAGTGTTTCTAAACTATGCTGGATCTGAAGCAGCAATAACCCCACCATCTCCAAGCAGCTCTGTTTGTCTTATTTAACTCAAAGCTTTCAACAACCAACCCGATGTGTACCTGAATGGAACTTGAATCCATGGAAATTAGAAATCATTCTAATGAAAGTACCCTGGCTTACTCCTTCTATCTTCATGATGAAGTTTCCCTCCTAATTTGGGGGCATGATGGGAAGAAATAAAAGCCTAGAGGTGTTGTACTCCAGTAAGTTAATATAAGATGGGATGGGCTTAAGTTTCTGCTCACCAGCTACATTTATCTTAATTTCAAGGAGCTTCAAGAGTGGGGGAGGTGGTATTTCTGTAACCCTTGATGTACCTAAGAGAAGAGCCTGTAAATGTAGTAAGTTTTTTGCAAACTTCCCAGAGCAAACCACTCAGATGACCTCAATGTCAGGGTTTCAGGCAGAATTGCTTAAGGATGTCAATACTGGTGGTTACTAATGTAAGCCTTGCAGTTCACTTATGTGGATTCAAATCTTGACTCTGTTATATACTAGCTGTATGTTTTTGTTTTTTTTTTAATTAAAATTTTTTTTTAAGATTTTATTTATTTATTCGACAGAGATCACAAGTAGGCAGAGAGGAAGGCAGAGAGAAAGGAGGAAGCAGGCTCCCCGCCGAGCAGAGAGCCCGATGCGGGACTCGATTCCAGGACCCTGAGATCATGACCTGAGCCGAAGGCAGCGGCTTAACCCACTGAGCCACCCAGGCGCCCCAATTTTTTTTTTTTAAAGATTTCATCTATCTACTTGACAGACAGAGACTACATGCAGGCAGAGAGGCAGAGGGCGGAAGGAAGCAGGCTTCCTGCTGAGCAGAGAGCCCGATGCAGGGCTCAATCCCAGGACCCTGAGATCAAGACCTGAGCTGAAGGCAGAGGCCTAACCCACTGAGCCACCCAGGTGCCCCTAATTTTTAATTTTTTATTAACACATAATATATTATTGGCTCCAGGGGTATGGGTCTGTGAATCGTCAGGTTTACACACTTCACAGCACTCACCATAGCACATACCCTCCACAGTGTCCATAACGCAGCCACCCTAGCTGTATGGTTTTCTCCTGTTAGCTAACTTATCTTTGACTCAATTTGCTCATCTGTAAAATGGGAACAACAATGGCTATGCCACAGGATAACTTTCAGATTAAGTGAGATGTCAACAAGATAATGCACATAAAGCCCACTGTACAGTGCTTGACACCTAGTGGGTATTTCAGCCTGTTCTTTTCTGGCTTTAAAACATGATGCTGCTATAAAAGACTTACAGTGGAACCAGAGAATGAAGAAGTGGTTCATTAACAACTGGCCCAGGGAGAATACACTCCACAGGAAACTGCAGGGTCATTAAGCACCAATGGTGGTAACAAGGCCATTAATTTCCCAGGGTTTCCTTTATCGAGCCACACAGTGAGGTGATGCTTAACCCAGCAGGAGGGAAGGGGTTTGGTGGGATCTGGGGACAAGAGATCACAGCTATTTTCTAAGGTAGACCAGCTGTGAAATGCCAGAAGGATTATGCCCTTGCTGTGTCTGCACCGTGGATCATTCCTAAGGACAGAGCATCTGAAAATCATTTTGGTATTCATTGCAGGCAGTGAGGTAGAGAGTAAGGAGCATTGACTTTGTTGTCTTAGACCTGACTGGGAATTCCACTTCCATCACAACTAGCAATGAGACCAGAGGCAAGTTATTTTCATTGTTCATTGCCTCAGTTTTCTCACCCACAGAATGGGGAGAATCATGAGTTGCGTGAGGGCAAAATTAGAGAAACAAGAGAAAACACATTGACATTATATATTTTTTAAATCTTAAAGTCCTAGGCAGTGGGAAGTATTATCGTATTATAATTGTGGCAATTTAAACTTGTGTCTTTCCTTACTTCTTTATATATTAACCTTCCCTGTCCTCTTCATTTGGTGGCTTGGGGTAGTAGACATATGACTTACTTCTAGCAATTGTCAACTACTCATGCTTTGGCTGAAATCCATTGCAAAACTCACAAAGCAAAGAGCAGGTGCAGCCTGATCTTCAGAATAAATTATTTCATTAGAATGAATTTCTGAATGTGAAAAATCAGTATCCCTTCAGGAGAGATTTCTGGAAGAACTGAATAGACCCACATATCACCATATCGATTTGAATGGAATGTCTAAAATAACTTTAGCTCTGATTTTTTTAAGCAACTAGGACAAAAGAGAGAGAATCTAGAAGTTATATAGATAACTGTGTCAGACAGCAGAGATGTTTCTTTTTTAGGACAAATCCTAAATGTAGAAACAATTCAAGTTTTTACAAGGTTCCAGATACAGCAGTGTCCTTACCATGGCTTATAAGACCCTGCATGATTTGGTCTTTACCTGCCTTCTGGCTTTATCTCCATTACTCTCCAACTTGCTCTCTCTGCTCAAGTATCAAATCATGACACTTCCTACCTCAGGACCCTTGTGAAATCGATTCCCTTTGTCTCGAATGCTCTCTTCCTAAACTTCCTCTCTTCCTAGTTAATTTATACTTTTCAGAATTCACCTTAAATAACATGTCCTCAAAGAAAGTGTCAGAGCCCCTAAATTCCTTCTGCTTTCCTCCTCATAGCATCCTTCCTGTCTTGGGAACCTATCTCAGTTGGTGAGTAAGTATTTGGTCATTGTTTACTTAATTAGTTTTATTTCTACATATGAGCTTCTGAGAACGGAGACCATGTTTGTTATGCTCACCAACAATTCCATGTACCTAGAGTAAGACCTGGCACATGGTAGGTACTGAGAAACAGCTCTAATAAAAACAAATGATGAATAGATGAATACATAAATTCGCTATAGCAACGCAGCTTCACAAACACAAGCCTTTTGGACCAGAGGGTTCTGATTCTGTTCATCTTCCTCCTGGCCGTGGGAATGAGCTGGACTTGGATGACAAGATATTTTCTCAGTTCAGAAAGAAAACCCTGATGAGGAAAAATGCTTTGTTATTATCTTTATCTATTAACCCATATTTTTGTGAGATGAAGTCCAGACTATTTCTCCTGACATACCAAAATCTCCACGATGTGGCTTTGGATGATCTTTTTCCATTCATAGCCTGTGCTCCTGCCACGCATCCCTGCTCATGGTTCCACGAACACGCTGTGTCAATTTCAGCTTCTGTGCTTTTGCCTGTGCTCTTTCCCGCACCTGGTAGCCTTTCCCCAGGTGGGAAAACATGCGATATATGGTCAAGAGCTCCAATTCTGGAGTCAAACACCTACTGATCCAAATCCTGGTTCT
Source organism: Mustela nigripes (assembly GCF_022355385.1). Taxonomy (NCBI): domain Eukaryota; kingdom Metazoa; phylum Chordata; class Mammalia; order Carnivora; family Mustelidae; genus Mustela; species Mustela nigripes. Next base: position 46,881,812 of record NC_081570.1, on the reverse strand, counting down.
ACTGCTTAGTTGCCAGATCTTGGACTTCTTGAGGCTCAGTTTTTCCATTAAAAAAAATGGCATCATAATGTTTATCTTGCAGAGCTATTGTGAGGATTGCATTTGATAATCTAGATAAAGGGTTTATTGTTTTGAGTGATAATTAAATGGTCAATAAATGTTAGTGTTATTATTGTTACAGCTTTCTGAAAAATTCTTCTTATTAAGACTCAGGTCAAAGGTCATTGGAAGCCTTTTCCTGTCTCTTGGCCAGACTAAAGGAAACTTTCTCAGTGCATTTTATGTATACTTCTGTGCGAGCTTGTATGTCATCGTTCTCTAATTGTCTGCATATCCACTTTCTCATCAGATTATAATGTCCTTAAAGACATGGTTGAAATGTGCTTCCATTCTGAAGACAGTACCAAACACAGTGCTAGGTGCTTGATAAATACCTCTCAATGAAAGAATAGATGAATTAATTCTAAGCCACCTAGAAAAAAATACATTCAGTATAGCTAAGAGAATCAGACTGGACGTTTTTATTGGCTCTTTAATTTGCTCACGTGTCTTGCATATATGTCAATCAAATATCTTTAGCCTTTCTGCAGAAAGGTCCACACAGTGTTGACATTTCTGGTTGTTAAGGAAACATTATGCAATGGCTAAATGGTGGCTTTATTTCATTCTCGTCAGTATTTGCATTGGAAAGCAGCTACTTAGCACATTTGCCAATGACTTTTCATAAGGTAGATGTTTTCCTTTTTTTTTTTTTTTAATTTTCTCTCAGCCTCAGGTTCTCAGCATGTGATACTACAATGTTTTTGCTCCAGATTTGCAAGTGCAGTGGTGTTCTCAAATCAGTTTGTCACATGGAAAATGTTCTACAACAAAGCGGATTAATTGTTTTTCTTGTGTAAATGTTTTAAAATGGGAGAAAGCCCATCTATCATTGAATTCTGGTTGGCTTCAACTGCTGGAACTCTGTCTCTTTAGCCTCATTTCCCAGCAAACCCCAACTCACACTCCATACCACAGCAAAACTGATGCAGCCTACAGTTTCCCACATATCCCATGTAGTTTTATGCTTCTGGACTTTTGTCCAAGCTCTTCTCTGCACCCAGGGTATTTCACACCACTTATAGCAAATGCCCAGGTATCTCTCGAGGTTGACTTCAGGTATCCCTTCCTCCAGGAAGACTTCTTGGAATGACCTAATCTGATTTGAGTTCTTACCCGTTATTCTCTCTCCCAGCCCTGTTCTTTGCACTGATAGGAATATGTAGGTGGTGGAGGAAGTTAATGTTTTAAAAAAATAAGTTTTGGAGGGATCTGGGGGGCTCAGTAGGTTGGGCATCTGCCTTCAGCTCAGGTCATGTTCTCCAGGTTCTGAGATCGAGCCCCACACTGGTCTTTCCATTCAGAGGGGTATCTGCTTCTCCCTCTCCTGATGCCTCTGCCCCTCTCGGTTGCTTGTGCTCTCTCTCTCTCGCTCTCTCTCTCTTAAATAAATAAACAAAATCTTTCAAAAATAAATTTAAAAGAGAGAGAGTGAGCACAAGCTGGGGGGAGAGCAGATGGAGTGGGAGAAGCAGACTCCCTGCTGAGCAAGGAGTTCAATGTGGGACTTGATCCCAGGACCTTGGGACCATGACCTGAGCCAGAGGGAGATGTTTAACCCACTGAGCCATCCAGGCACCCCTAAAAAATAAATTAAAAAAAAGAAAGTAAGTTTTGGAGTTAGCCTGAGACTGACTTTGATCTTAATTATGTTCTTCATGATCTTGGGCAAGTTACTGACTCTCCTTGAGATTTCATTGTCTTCCATGAAATGAGATGACTTTATAGAACAGATATGACTATTAGTAAGGAACTCCATATTGAACACTTTAAACAATGCATAATATGTAAGAAGCATTTGATATATGCTGGACATGATCTTAACTACTAGTATTTCTCCTACTAGTAATACTACTACAACTACCAATGTCAAAAACTGTTATAGCACCATGCCAAAACTATCAGTTTACATGTTTGCCCCTCCTACTGGACTAGTGCAACCGACCGTCTCAGGTTTCCTAGCACTGAGAGGATTCCTGGAATATGGAGTTTTCAGTGTTAAAACCAAGATGATCCCAGAAACCAGGTTGACTGCCCACAGTCACCGTCCTAGATCCTAAGTAGCTTTGTGGTAGGGACTCAGACTGCTAATACTTGTACTCCCAGTGCTGAGCACATTGTTTTTTAAGCAGTAACTTGCAGTAGTAGGAGTGGGTTAATGGGAGATTTCTTATTTTTCCCCCAAACATGTGTATATGTTTTCATACCATGTAGATTCCTTTGTACTTTCTACCTATATTGGTCTGCTAGGACTACAATAACAAAATACCATAGAATAGGTAGCTTAAACTAAATAAACTTATTTTCTCACAGTTTTGGAGGCTAGAAGTTCAACATCAAGGTTTCAGCTGATTTCATGTCTGACGAGAGCCCTCTTCCTGGCTGGCAGAGGACCACCTTCTCCCTATGTCCACACCATGGCCTTTGCTCAGTGTATATACAGAGAGAAAGAATGAGTTTTCCGGTATTTCTTCTTATAAGAACACTAATCTTATCAAAACAAAGCCCCATCCTTATGACCTCATTTAACCTTGTATGCTTCCTTACGAGCCCCATTTCCCAATTCAGCCACAATGGGGGTTAGGGTTTCAAAATACGAATTATGGAAGGACACAAACAGTCAATCTTACTACCCTCCCTAACCTCCATCTGTACTGCAGAAAAGTCACTGTATTTGTTGGTTAGTGCTGCATAACAAACCACTCCAAAACTTGGTTTATGACAGCAAGTATTTAATTAACTCATGAACCTAGAAGTCGCCTAGGGAGCTTGACTCCTCTGGGATGGGTTTCCTCATATATCTGCAGGGTTAGTTGATGGATCAGCTGAGGCTTTTCTAATCTTGGCTGGTTTCTTACTAGTATTTTGGTGTTCCAGCTGGAAGGTCCTTGTTAACTCAGCTGTGCTTTACATGGCCCCCTTATCCTCTAGTAGGGCAGTTCAAGCTTATTCATGTTGTGGAGACAAGGTCTTGAGAGAAAGCAGAAGTGTGCAAAGCCTTTAGAATCTGGGCTGGGAACTGGCTCACCATCACTTCTGTTGCAGTCTATTGGCCAATTAAAGGCACAATGTCAACCCAGGTTTAAGGGGAAGGGAAGTAAATGCCACCACTTGAACTGCAAAATCACATTAAAAAAAAAAAAAGACAAAAATACATGAATGAGTGTAAGAGTTGTGGTCATGTTTAAATTACTAATATAACACAAAGCTCTGATAATAAATGTTTAAGCTTAAAACAGACATTATGAGTCACATAAAACAGCAAGATCTGGGAGAGATGGGACCTAGAAATTAGGGAAACTATATGCTGCAAGTAGGTGTGCTGTTTATGGGAGATTATAACACAGTCTTAATACAATGATGAAGGGTTCTTGCTGGGAAGTGATTTATACAAATAATACCCTAAATTGTTTTAAAAAAAAAAAACCACACACACACACACACAACACTCAGGTGGTCAATTTTAGAAAGTTTCACAAATTGACCTCACAAAGGGATATCATCTTGACGTTAACTGTCTGGTTTCCTCCTGAGAGTGGGACAGACTGGGTAGACTCTGTGTTAGAGGAAGGAGCATCAGAAAGAGGGTTCCAGAACATGGAGGGAAGGACATGTCCTTACAACTATACATCGTCTTGGTGTTTTTATGCCACTTCTAAGGACCAACGTTCATCAGGTCTGTCTGCACTTGCATCATTCGATTAAAGAATTTTAATGACAACATTGGGGAAATCATATTGTTTGGCCCCAAAAGCTGATGAAGTAGAAAACAGTGAAAACAAAAGCACTAGGCTAAAAAGGAGCTATTTAATTTGATATTTTTTAGTTCAATGAACTAAACAGCTGAATTAATTAAAACCTACTTTAGGGCCAATTTATATAGTTAACTAGCACAAACAGGATCTCGGGGCCTCAAGGGGCTTTGGGGGAGAAGACCTCAGACAAACACTAGCAGCACGCTGCAGTTTTAGAAACACATGTTGTTTGAAAATCACAAGCCTTTGCAGGGGAGCTTGTGGTTTATTGTGGACGTGGGAATAAAGCAGGTCATAAGCTATAGAGTAAAAAGGCCTGGGAGGGTGGTGATTTGAGAGAGGCAGATGAATTAAACTCAGGCAGTTTCTGCAGAACAGTGCTATTATTAAGCCAGAGCCTGTGAGAAAGAGAGAAAAACAAACAAACAAACAAAAAACAAAAACAAAACAAGGCTTGCCGGAAGGAGTCTTGCAGAAGAAACCTTACTCAGATGTAAGTCTGTTTGTGGGCTGTGGATTCAGGATGCCCCAATAGGTACCATTGGGTCAGGAGCAGAGAGCCTTAAATAGGGACTAGGCAGATTCCTGTGTAATCTGTGTTCTAGTTCCAATTTGCTGTATGACCTTGGGCAAATCACTTCGGTAATCTTAGCCTCATTTTTCATTGGTTAAATGGTTAATTGGCTAATGTCTTTATAATAGTGCCTCTTATTTTGAGGCTCCTGACAGGCTAGTAATACCACATACATACTGCAGGTTGGTGTTAGTTGTTAATATTATCATGATGAACCTGAGAATCTCATGGTTAATACTTAGGAACCTTAGTTCTTAGATGGAATTTCATCACAGATGCTAACTTAGATTTACCTCCTTCTTGCTCATAAGTCTAAGTGTAGTAGATGCTGTTGGTGCCCACTCCCCACACCCATATCCACTGGCATTCTTCATTTTGCTGGAGGCTATTTTGGTGCTTTTGCCTACTGCAAATGCAACATGCTGGAAGTACCTGGGAATTAACGTCCCCAGGCATAGCCCTCAACCAACTGCAAAGGAGAGGTGAAAGGTAAATACCTTGTCTTTCTCACTGTGTTCAGGTGGGTCATTGCTGAAGCAGTCTTCATCATCTCCCAGAGGCCCCCAATAAGACTGACCTGCTATTGTCCGGAGAAATCACCTGTGAACTGTCATCCGTGGCACTGGCTTTCTTCCCTTCCATGCTTCACATCTTAAGCCAACACACTGTATTTAAATCTTTGTCTCACGAAAAAAAAAAGTCTTTAACTCTGATTCATTTCTAGATGCTAGCACTTCAATCCTGGGACACTGATAACATTTATTGAATGAAGTGTGTGTTAAAGGTCCACTCTCTGAGGTTCCAGTCAGCTCTCTTCGTCTCATGACAGTTCTTTGTCTCAACCTACCTTTAACTCCATTCCTTCATGACCAACTTCCCACCTCCCGTTTTATTTTCTGCAAAAGCTTCATTTCCAATTTTTAAAAAATTCTCTGTTGTGATTTGGTTTCGGGTTTGCCCTCCATCCTGGATTCTGCATGCACGTGATATACCCAAATAGTAGCAGTTAGAAGGTGAGCCCCATAATAAACTTGGTACTTGCTCTGCAGAAGAATGGTGTGGTAATTGTTGCAGGCAATGTTTTAAATCCTTAGGTATAAATGCATGGCCATGCCTTATATCCACTGGCTAAACCCTTGAATCTTTCTCAAATGCCTTATGTATGCATGCCCTTTGACCTCAAGCTGTAACATTCATGTACTTATTTGTTCACCAGACACTCATCAAATATTATATGTCAGGCTTTGGGTTAGGCTCTGGGCTTATAAAACAGAAGAAGACAAATGCCTGCATTTGCAAAGTTCAACATAGTCTCCTGGGAGACACAACAGACACTTAATACATCTTTTTAGACTGAGAGAGACATGCAAAGAAATTATGGTGCAGTGTGGTCAATGATATGTGACCTAGCAATAGTCTCAGAGGGTGGTCCTTGCACTGACAGAATGAGCATCAGTCGAAAAGTTAAACATGCACATTTTCAGGCCCCACCCATTCAAAACTAGTAAATCAGAAGCTCTGGCTGTGGGGGCAGCAATCTGTGTTTTAACAACCCCTGTGATTTGTATGCTCCCTAGAGTTGAGTGTGACTGTGTGAGAGAGAAATAGCAACTTTCTTGGCAGAAGAGACAAAGGTTTGGGAATATCTGAATGTGTGTTTATATATGTGCATGGAGAGAGTTGGATATATATAGGAAGATAAATCAAAGAGGGCTTGCTTCCTGGATTAGGTGAACCCTGAGCTTAGTCTTGAAGCAGTGGGATAAGGGTACTGACTATGACTTGCCTTAGTGCAAACTCATCCTGAGCTGAGTTCAGGAATTTAAAACCCAGATATTCCTAATGATGATCAAAAGCAAATAAAATATTTTATCACAATTGTGTCTTAATTAAAGACAAATCACTTTTAAGAATTTGATAACCATAGAGTAGACACTTTAAGGAATACTTTTTTCTTTTCTTTCTTTTCTTTTTTATGTTCAGTTAGCTGCTGTGAATGGCAAAAATTAACAAAACAGGAAACAACAAATGTTGGCGTGGATGTTGAGAAAGGGGAACCCTCTTCCACTGGTGGTGGGAATGCAAGCTGGTACAGCGAAAACAGTATGGGGGCTCCTCAAGATGTTAAAAATAGAGCTAATCTATGACCCAGCAATTGCACTACTGGGTATTTACCCCAAAGATACAGATGTAGTGAAAAGAAGGGACACCTGTACCCCAATGTTTATAGCAGCAATGGCCACAGTCACCAAATTGTCGAAAGAACCAAGATGCCCTTCAACAGATGAATGGATAAAGAAGATGCAGTCCACGTACACGATGGAGTGTTACTCAGCCATCAGAAACGATGAATACCCACCATTTGCATCCACATGGATGGAACTGGAGGGGATTATGTTAAGCGAATTAAGTCAAGCAGGGTGGAATACTTTTTGACATGAAAGAAGATCCTCTGTTTTACCAAAGGATCTACTGAAGTGCTGCCCCTTTCTGATACTCCTCCCTCATGATTTTAAACCTCCTGAGAGAAGAACTTTCTGGACTTGATTTTCTTTTTTTTAAAACAAGAGCCAGGCATAATGCTCAGTACATAGGTGCTCAGCAAGTATTTATTGATTTGATTTCCCAGAAACGCATGGTGCAAGACACTTCTGTCCATGTTCTTTTCTTTTGGCCTACATGCCACTAAGCAATTGGTTTAGGTGACTTTAAATGAAAATGGTTGAATTGAACTGAACAGATGTTTTGCTGTTGTGGAGAAATAACCTACTGGCAGAGAACAATTTGGAGGTGTAGGTGTTACGTGTTGTTCTTTAGGGTCCCCAGAGTCTAAATTACACGTATCGACAAAGCAATCCTAGAGTGCTGGTGATTTTTTATTGTTGTGTAATAACATAGGGTATAATTAGTTTGTACAAATGATAGTAATTTTTATGCCTATATAGTGCTTTCTACTTTATAAAACACACCTACCCTTTACCTCATCTGATCCTCAAAATTTTATGAATCAGGCATGGCAGATTTTATTAGAATCCTTATTTCTCAGACGAGGGCAAGTTATGAATGGAACTAGTATACTATCACTTCTGCTGTATTCTGTTGGCTAAAGCAGACATAGACAAGCCCAGCTTCCAGAGGAGGGGAAATAAACCCCAGCTCTCATGGGACGATGTCAAAGAACTTGTACCATATTTAATCCACTACAGTGACCTTAATACTTAACCTCTCTAAGCCATAGAACCATTTGTAAAATGCAGATTACACTTACATCATAAAGGTCATATAGTGTCCAGATTCTGGAAATTACTATCAGTAACCATGGGGAAAACATTTGATTCATTTTTAGAAGAGCACAGCTGGTCATAATATATGGCTACGTGGAAAGACATCTATAAAAGTAAGAAGCGAGACTTAAGTAAGAACCTTGGCTGCCATGGTCTTAAACACTGTACAGTCTAATTTCCAGGTCTTTTTTCCCTTTAAAACCAATACTTACAAGGCATTTACTATATGCCAAACACTATTTTAGGCTTATGTTTAATTAGCTTGTTTAGTCCTCACAACCTGTGAGGTTAATGGGATTGTTATCATTCCCATTTCACAGTTGAGTAAACTAAGGCATGGGGAGTGATCAAAGAGCTTGCTCAAGTGAGCAGTGGAAGTAGAGCTCAGCATGTTTATCCAGATGCTGTGTTCTCATATTCTGCTGCCTTTCTAGTAAATTTCCTATACATCAAGTCACTCCTTCAATTGCAGGGCAGGGGTACTTACCTTGTAAACAAATAATTCAATCATAATTTGTCCAAGGTTTTAAAATAGAGTAAATTTGGACTCCCCAAAGAAATGCTAAAATTTTTTTAAAAACTGGATATTTGAAAAAACAGGAGATCAGCTATCTGCTCAGGGTCCTTGTGGATCTCTGCCAGGAGCTCCTTAGTGCTTTCTAAGAGGTAATTGCCTCTTTCTGGAAAACCTCCTCTGGTACTAGAGCTAACAGTGGGCATAGAATATTGAACAGTTCTCTCTGTGAAACCCTGAGACTTGGCGTTCTTCATCTACTTTTAAGTATACATTTGTCAACTTGTAGAATTGTAGACATCCTTGAAAGAGTTTCCTAATATTTTCTCCCCATGGGGTGAGGAGCATTGAGATGGGGAGACATTTGAATTATTCATTAACTCTGTTTATGGACCTTTGGTATTCAGCAAGTCATGAACAAAAACTTGGAAAGATCAACATGTCCAGAGAATCAGTGTTCTAAAAGGGCACTTGTCAATTGTCATTTCTAGTTTGCTACCTGAATTTTCAGAAGAGACAACTTAGTTAATTAATTAAATAAAATAGAATACATCATTCGTAGATACTGATTGGTAGTGATGAAGGTCATGCATCTAATAAGGACTAAACTAAACTAATCAGAAAAGAAGTTGGCAACACTCTACATTATGGCACTCTTTATAGTTCTTTGAGTTGTGCTAATTATTAGTTAATTTTAGTATCCCTCATGTTTGGTTGTATGTGTCAATAGGTGGATGAACGAATAGAGCTTGGTTGAGTGAAATGCTAGATTTGCTGAAAGGAAATGTTCTTCATGTTATTCATTGCCACTGAAGAACCCACCACTAAAAGCAAGAATATGTGAAAAAACATAGTCAATAGAACTGCACTTCCAGATATTCCAAATGTTTTCACCACTACAGTCAGTCTTTTATCTTACTTGTGCCATCTACATAGTCACTATGATGGTAAATGTATGCACAGTAAGTAACCTCTATTCTGGTCTCCTTGCCTTCACATCCATGTTTTATGAAATGAGTCAGATGGCATAAAACAAGGTACTTGGTTAAGAAATCTATGTAAGAAGAGTAATTTATCTGAAAAAGAGTGAATTATCTTCCAAAGAAAAACAGCTAACTAAACCAGTGAGCAAAAAGGCAATACTATATTAGATTTGGAAAGGACAGCTTATAGAGGAGGTGATTTAGTGGACAAAAGAAAGAGATAATGAGAAGTGGCTTCGAGATACAGCCCTGCCCATATCTAGCTATGTGACTTCAGACAAGTTCATATAAAATGCTAGTTGGACTTGAAAATCTCTTAGGGGCTTTTTGTCTCTCATAATGTCATTTTGAGTCCCAGCAATATTCTCCCTGAGAGATGCTCAGCCACTCTTTGAATACTTACCAAATGTGTAGGAATCATCAGGGCTCCCCAGTATCTCTGGTCTCTCTTGGCTCCAGGTACGCAGTTAGACTTTAATTTCTCATTCTCCCCTCATATAGCCATGGTTGTAAATTCTCACCAATGGATATGAAGGAAAGTGATGTAAAACCTCCAGGCATGGCCATAAAAACTTCCACTTCACCCCTTGCTATCTTCCCCCATGATTTGGCTGAGCCATAAGGTAGAAGGAGGCTGGATCCCCGCATAACTGAAGGGAGTGGAGCTTCCCGCATCCCACCAACTCTCATTATATTGTGTCATTGTGTGGTGTGAACCCATTGATAATTTGGGGTTGTGTAGTGTTATAATCAATATGCCCTGATTAGTGTAAGGAGATGAAAAAAATCATTATTTTCCAAGGAAACTCTAATTACTGGTAAGTTCCTTTCTTATAATGATTTTTGTTATTAAATATAATTTATTTAATGTATTATCAGTTGCATTAGCATGATAGTAAATACTTAAATGGCATTTATGCACTCTTCTAAGAACTGGACATACTTCAGCTCATTTAATCCTCAGAACAACTCTAAAAGCTGGTTCTGTTATTATTGCCATTTTACAAATAAGGGAACCAAAACACAGAGAGGTTAAGTTGCTTTCCCAAGGACAAACAGCTAGTATGGATCAAGTCTGTCTTACTAGAGTCCCATGGAAATTAGGCAGGTCTACATTGTCATTTCTGTCAATTTATGAATGGGGAATGTATCAATTAGAACTCTTCTTACTGAGAACTATAAGAAGCCTGACTCAAATTGATTTAAGCCAAAATGGTAATGAAGGGCTCAATAACTAAACAGCCTAGAAGTTGCATTCTCTGGCCTTGGGCACTATTCAAGCCAGGACCTCAAAAGAAATCACCAGGACCAATCTTTATCACATTTCTGGCTTACTTCTTTGGGGTGGCTTTTTTACAAAACTTTTTATGGGATTAATATGGCTGCTGGTGGCTCCAGATGTATGTTCTCTAAGTTTTTCCCAGATGGGAGAAGTAAGAGAGCTTCTGGGTTTCTTTATAGTAAAAACAAAAGTCCTGCCTTTCCTTGGACTGGGTCTTGCACTCAGTATTGAATTAATCACTATAGCTAAGGAATGCTAATAGCCCAACTGGCCAGGCTGAGTCATAAGTCCAAACTCAGAGCCAGAAGTCCGAACCAATTCTACCAGAGTACGTGACTGATAATGCAGAGGAAGTTGGTTATATGAAGAAAATGTGCTAATTTTACCAAAAAGAGGGCATGTGCATTGGATAGCCAAAATATTGCTAGTGGCCTTTGTAGGGAATCCAAGGACCAGAGAAGTTAAGAGACTTGCCAGAAGTTACACAGCTAACATGCTTGATGAAATAACCTATGCATCCATGTTATTCACCTTTATATCTCCACTACCTGGTACAGTGACACTGGCAAAGTCATTTTTTGAGTGAAGAAATGAATGAATATTACATGATTGAAAATTTAACCTATGTTTTCTGCCTCTACATCTTAGTACTCTTTCCATGGGATATCTCTGGAGGTGGCAAAGTGCTCCTTATACTGTTGGAAGATTAATAAGCAATCTCTGTTTGCTGTAGAAAGTGGCTTTGAGGTTCTCAAAGGAAATGCTGCTTTGAATGTTGGGACAGCTGCCTCTGTTTTGGCTTTTCTCCCCTGGATGCAGTTCTCACCACTTCTTGATTAACTCTATCAGCAAAAACAGGGAATTCAGTGAAATGTTGGCATTGCTGATTAGTCCTGTCTGCCATGATATGAAACAGACAGATCCTTCTTTGAAGAGTCACTCCATGGCTGGTAGTATTGGAACTGAAAATATGATGCAGTGTGAACCATTATACTTGGGAACCTCAATCAAACGTGTGACGATGGGAATGGATTTACATTTACAGCTTTCAAGTACAAAGCAACATTAATGCACTCATGTTGAACTAACATTATGCCTGGGGTTTAATTTCCAAGTGAGATTTTGCCACACAATTATTTTCTCAGAAGTTGTTAAGTAGAAATTAAGGAAGAGGTAGAGCTCAAGTGTAATTTTGAATTTTGCTAGAAACTTGATCGTGCCTTTCTTGTATGTCTCTATCTCTGTCCTCAAAAGACGATTAATTCTTCTACTGAACTTTTTCTTTTCTTTTCTTTTATTCTTTTTTAACTTCTGAAGGCCATAAAGAGAAAGGGGCTATTTCAGACCCGGTCTGTGGCCGGGACATGTCTAGTTTATTTCTGCATGTCTGTTATATCCATTCTCTGCCCTGTTCCAATTCTAATTTCCTTCAACAGACCTTGTAATAGTTTATTGTGGTTTAATATAATAGAATTGTGCTATAGGTCAGTGTAAGATACAGGGGGGTCCTCCTCTGTATAGTAAGTTATTCAGAGACCCAGGCACCTTCCATTGTGAGACTCCACCATCACCAAGGGCCTTCTTCCCCTCTATATGTAGCAGAAGATGGATGAGAGAGTATGAGAATCTCACGAGAGGTTTTCAGGGGCCAGACCTGGAAGTAATGTGCTTTGTTCCCATCCTCACTAGCTATCACTCAGTCATTTGGACTTCAGGTAAAAGGAGACCGGAAGTGTAGTCTAGCTGTGTGCCCAGGGACAAAGGAAACGTCTTTACCACACTTGGAATATTGCAGCATTCACCAAGCTAACTGGTCTCTTTATAGTTTAACTACAGTGTCACAAGAGGTATATAAAATACCCCAAGTAAATTCTAAATAACAGATTCTACATTTAGAATTGCCTTATGCTTATAAGAGAAAACCCAGATTATCTTGGAAGGCAGACAGAAGCCTTCTTGATCTTACCCTGCTTTGCCCCTTATTTTCTCATAAAGCCCTCCTGCACATCTGCTGCTCCACCTCCTCTCAATTTCTTATGGTTCCAGAAGATGGATTTTTCACTTCCTGTGTTTGCATATGCTGCTTCCAATCTTTGAGTTGGGCTGATTATTCATTAATAGACCCCATGCTTTTGTTGCATGTGTCAACAGGTGAAGGTGTTAATGGGGCTAGGTTTCTTGGGTAAAGTGCTAAATTTGCTGAATGGAAACATGTTCCATTTCATCATTGCTACCAAAGAACCCACCACTTAAAACAAAAAGGTATAAAAAATATATTTATAGTCTCTTTTCCCATCTGCAGGTTGAATACCCATCTACCTCTTTTGAGATTCAGCTAAGTTCCTCTGTGAAGCCGTTTACAATGTCCACTGTCTCCAGGTAGTAGCCACACCTGCCTTCATTCTTCCCCTTTGTCCATTATGCTCTGTAAAGAACATACCATATTGGGAGCATAACTGCATGATCCCAATAGTAAAGGAATTAGCCTGTAGGTTTGAATTTCAATCTCAGCTTCACTACATGCTAGTAAACTTGGGAAAGTTCCTGAACATTTCTAAGCTTTTGTTTGCTCATATTAATATGGATAACTATAATGCGTATTCTAGGATGATTATACTTGACACATAATAAATAGCCAACATAGGGTCTTAATATTGTTTTTGCTGGTTTCATGTCTGTCTCATGTTATAGACTCCAAGTGACTTGGACACAGGGACTCTTCTTCCTGTTTCATCTATTCCAACACTGTACCATATGCTTAGACAAGACTGTTGAATAAATGAATGAATTAATTAATGACTTATTCAGTTGTTCCAAAAAATTACCTCTTTAGTTTAAGGGAGAAAAAAAATGTCTCCATAGAACTCTTGGTTCAGGCATGTACTTTGTCCCAAACTCCTCTTTCCCTTTACCTCTATCCTTTCTTCTTCTTCTTATTTTCTCTAGACTCCATTCCTTTAAAATTCTCTATGTCTCTTTGTCTATATACCTTACTGTTTTTGCATTCCTTGTGCTGATCCCTGGAATTCCATTCTTCTCCTTACGAGAGCAAATCCTGTTCATCCTCAACTCAGTTATCTTTCTGCTAGTGCTTTTCTCAGTTCCATTCCCCCAAACCAAAAGTGTCTTTTGTAGTTTTAATTTTACAGGCCCCGCAAATACAATAGTTACCATGCTTTGAGTACTTACCATATGCTAGGCAATGAGGTAAGTGTTTCATGATCTCTACCTCCTATGGCCTTTGTAACTTTCCTCTTACATTACATCTATTTCTCCTGTTAGCATATAGGCACCTGGATGACAGGATTCAAGCATGAATTATAATTTTATTCACCTTGATGTCTTATACTTCTTCAAGAGCTAAATGAAAGGTGAAGACACAGAAATAGCTAAATCATTACTTCTTATTTACTGAGAATGGAGTTTATGCTTATATGAGAAGAATGAGAGCAATAAAAAGAGAAAAGGATCTTGGGACTAGTATGGACCACAGGTTGAACAGCATTCTAGGGTGTCTTTGGACAATTATTAGGCCAGTATTTGGGTCCAGTATAACTGTCTGATTCCATTCAGCCCCAGTCACGCCTTGAGGGCTCTGTTTGCACCAATACCATGTGTTGAGTGATGATGTGGAAAGTGGAGGTGGACGCATGGAGTTGAAATTATTCAACTTGAGGAATGAAGGGCTGCAGGAAGAAGGTAACCAGAACCTACACATGGGCTTTCAGCATAGGAGGGTCAGTCAGCCATCAGCACTAGAGGGGCTTAGTGACTGGTAAGAGACTTTCTTTCATATGACCATATTTGGACTTACTAAGGAATCTTACCATGTAGATCTTGAAAAATAGCACAAATATTAATCTTCCTGGAACTATTAGAGCATCCTCATGCCCAGAGGCTGACGAGTGTACTAGATAAGTTAAGAATTTAGGACAAGATGTTTTTATTCCTTAATATATTTTTAAAATGAGAATGGGAACTAATATTTGTTGAACCAGGCACAAAGGTATGGCCTTTATTATCATTATCTCTATTTTACAGGTACAGAGAAGTCCCATGAGAGGCAAATAACATGTAGGCAATTAGAGCTAGAGCCAGGATTTGAATACAAAGCCATGGCTCTTTGAGTATATGTGCCTTCCCTAACCAGTCTGGTCACTCTCAGTCTGAAAAGTGAATTAAAATAAAAACATATTCTTCAGATGCCCCCAATTTAGTGAAGATGACAAAGTATTTAATATAGATAGAGATTTAAATAGAGATATGTCCATTTGACTATTCCCCAGCTTCTGTTCTGGCAGCAAATTCCTTATCAAACTGCCTTTCCTTTGCTTATTTACTGTAATGTGTGGAAGCAAACTCCTTGGGTTTGGCTCTTGGGTTACAAGCTCTGTGACTTTGGCTGAGATACTTTACCTCTTTGTAACTCAGTTTTCTCATTTGTTAATGGAGATAGTAATAGCATTTACCTGACAGGGTTGTTGAGAGGATTAAAGGAGATGAAGTGTTGAAAATCATGCTGGCACTCAGCAAATGCATAGCAAAGGCTAGCTGCTGATTTTTAAAATTTATTTATTCATTTATTTATTTATTTATTTATTTATAAAGCTTTTTATTTATTTGACAGACAGAGATCACAAGTAGGCAGAGAGGCAGGCAGGGAGAGAGGAGGAAGCAGGCTCCCTGCTGAGCAGAGAGCCTGATGTGGGGCTCGATCCCGGGACCCTGAGATCATGACTGAGCCGAAGGCAGAGGCTTAACCCACTGAGCCACCCAGGTGCCCCCTTTAGTAAGGATTTTTAAGAGTCAGAAGACCTAAGTGCCGTCTTAACCCCTCTACTTCCTCGCTGTGTCTCCTTGGAAAAGAAATTTCCCTTTAGGTGCCTGAGATCCTTCATCTCTGAAATTGGAATATTAATACCCCTTCTCAGCTGGTACTGAAAATTAAAGATGATGAGGCACCGAAGTACTTTGTATTCCCCACAGTATTATTTTTTGTAACACATTAAAAAGTATTCACATGTTCATTCATTCACTCCTCTGTCCATCAAAACATCTATTTATCCAATAAAATTTACTGAGTTTCTGCTGTGTACTAATATCACACTGAGCCCCTAGGGGAGCTACAAAGGTTAAACAGGTGTAGTCCTGCTCCGAAGGACCTTGTGAGTGACATAGGAGGTGGAAGGTATAGTAGGTGCTACATGTACAGAACCAAGTTCTCAGTCCAGTGGTCCTCTGCTTATGCTCAGAGAATGCTTTTCCAGTTAAACTCCGAGAGATGCTGGAATTCTGTGGTCCGGGATCCTTTCTTCCATTACTCTGCTTTCATCTGTTTTCATTATTCGCATTCTGAGTTTATAAAATGGGAAAGCATTCCATTGCTTCAGAAAGTTGGCAGTTAGAAGTATAACCTTGGGCAAAGTACCTAATCTTTCTACACCTCAGTTTCCCCTCCTGTACAATGAAGATTATAACAATACTTTCCTTAAGGGAGTTTCTGGGAAGATTAAATGTGCTTATAATCAATAATAACATCAGCTAATTTTGTTATTATTGTCTTTATTATTTAGGAAACACTGAACAAGAACATCTCTAAGTCCCTTTATGTGATGACCTGGGTCCTGCATTGTTTTCCTTGTGTCCCGTGTTTTCTTTTTGCTCTCTGGCATTAGACTTCTTGATTTCCTTCTCATGTTTCTTATGTACTCAGTCATTGGATTCCTGCCTCCCCATACTTCTGTGGGCTACTCTCAGACACTGGGATGGGGACTGTGAGATTCCAGTGGGGCTTGGGTATTACTGTGCCTTCCCTCAGCCTGCACAGGAAGTCAATTTTTCTTTCTTCCTCATCCCACAGTCTCATCAGCTGGAACACAATCTTCAGCCTCAGAATAGTCAACTTGCTCAGTAAGTGGACTAATTACACTGGCTGTGCTTCTCTTTTGTTCCCTGATCTTGCTGATTTGCTATTTATAGCATTCTCAAAGATGTTTTCTGGCTGTGTCCCTTTTAATCCAGCCTCAAAGTTGTGATATTAAGGGTGAAGACAACGATGACAAAGCACCAGAGACTGCTGGGTCTCAATCATTTCGGGGGCAAAAAGGTCTATACATTATTTATTTATTATTATTTTTATTATTTTTAACATGACATTTTCCCAATGAAGAGCCAAAGGATGGCAATTAGGGCCTTCAGGGTTGGAGTAGTTTATGGAGGAAAGTGGTAAGGAGGAAAGAAAGAAAGGAAAAGGAAAGAGTGTGTGTGAAAGAGAGCAAGAGCGAGAGTGAGAGTGAGAGAGAGATGACTGAAGTATGAAGATGACTAAGTATGAAGTATGTCTGACTGTTTGTGAGCCAGCAAGGGAGACAGAGTGGAGCCTATCTGACATCAAAAATCAGGACAGACATGACAGGGTGGACCAGATGTCCTGACGGGCAGATGAGTTGGTGCGCTATGTGGTAGCAGGTATTGTTGGGGTCAGGAGCCACTCAGCAGCCAGTTGAAGCATGGGGTAGATGTGGTGCAGTTAGTCAGGAGTTTCTCTCCCTCCTTGACTCAGCCCAAGAATAATATCACTGCCTTCCTTTTATCCAGCATATGTTCAGATGGAAAGATGATTGAGGTTAAAGCCTTTGCACTGGGTTGACATTCTAGATCTAGTAGTTCTCAGATTGTAGGGTGTTTGAAAATCACCTGGGAATCTTAATCAGATGTCCTACTCCCAGGTATTCCAATTCAGGAATATCTGGCCTGGGTTCCGGGAAGCAAAGCCTGAGGCAAAAGCTTATATCCTACCACTTACTTGGGAACTGCAATCCTAGAGAAGTACCAGGAGAGCAACAGGAGTAAGGAAGGGAAGGAAGGACTACTAGGAGAAGGGTATGTTATTGAGCTCTCATGTGAAAACAGTTTCTAACAGTTCTGTCTTCCAGTAGTTCATGGACGCATTATGTCTCAGGATGGTCAGACCAGAGAGAAGAACAGGGAATTGTCCTACTATCTTCCATTCCCATGGGTTAAAACCTTGCCCCATTGAGCATGAACTCTCCTGTACTTCCAGATTCAAAATGTCTAGGTGACAAGTGGATCTTGTGAAGTCTTCTGCCTCAACCATGGCAGTAAGTGAGAGATGAAGGCACAGGCCATTGGCATAACAAAAGCATTGTCAGATTACATTCATGGGAATTCTGTAAGGTCATGGGCAAACTGGTTGTTGCAGGGATGGCTGGGGTGAAATGTGAGAGGCAAAGCCAAGTATATTTCTAGCGATGCATACAAGGTATCTGATATAAACCCTAAATGATACTGATCAGAATGGTCTGGGATATACTTTGAGAAACCCTGTCCTAGACTGAGTGACCTAGGGCAAAACACTTAACTCTGTCTGTCAGTTTGTTTGTAAAATGAAGAAAAAGATATTTAATCCCACTTTCCTAAAGAGAAAACTAAAAAAGTGTTATGGGAAAACTACTTCAATGATAGCTATCCATATAAACCTATACCATTATTTTGCATTAAAACAATCACAGTATGACCAGGAATAAAAACATTCTTTTCCTCTCTTTTAGTAGCACTCACAGAATGTGCCTGTGGTTGATACACTTGAACATTGTAATTAAGCAAATATGATAAAGCTGAATTTTATAAAAAGCAAGCAAGCAATTCATTCAATATTTAACAAATTTTAGTGATTAATTTTGTGTTAAAATGCTGGGAGGTGCAAAGGCAAATAAAATAGTGCTCCATAGACATGTAAAAAAAAAACCAATGAGCAATTTGGGAATTGTACTTCTGTTTACCCTTCTAATTATAAGGCTAATTAAACCCTGATTAGTGGTCCTAGTGTATAAATACTTTTGCTGTGCTTGGTTCCCTTGTGGAACATTCAAGACCCATGAAATTCACAGGTGTACAAGCAAACTTCCATTTACTGAAAGCTAAGCTACCTTCAGTTCTGGTGGTATGTGTGCATACAGGGAAAAACAAAAGTGAATTAACACCTTTCCTAGTCTGATGGTGACAGGTATATATGAGCACCACCTTCGATTTTTAACATGTTAATGATGTAATTGAATAATTCCAAATTGTAAAGATATTCCATGGCTTGATGGTTTATTTTTAGGCTGTGACATTTCCACTGGAGAGACTGTTTCATCTTTGGGCAACTAGATCTATGCATCAAATCCTAGCTCCATGATTTAGAATTACGTGATCTTAGCATTAGACCCGCCTTTGGTGTTCTCTAGTTTTATTCCTATTCAAAGCAGAAATGTGCTACTTTTTATGAATGTTCACTTTATACTTGAATATTTACAGTGTTGAGAAACTCAGGACCTGAAGAATCAGTCCTTTCTGTTTGGGGAGAATGCTCATTAATAGAGAGTTTCTTGTAAGTTCTACACATTGGTCCAAAGTGCAGCCTATGGATCAACAAGTCATATATTGAGTCCATTCTCTAGCAAACTTTTTTTTTCTGTGAAAGATCATCTAATAAATATTATAAGCTTCAGACCAGTCATATATGGTCTGTATTACATATATTTTGATTTTTTGTTTTTTACTTTACAAACTTTAGAAGTATAAAAACCATTGCTGTCTCACAGGACATTTTTTTCCCTTTATTTTTATTTTTTTTTAATTTTTTACTTTTTATAAATATATATTTTTATCCCCAGGGGTACAGGCTGTGAATCGCCAGGTTTACACACTTCCCAGCACTCACCAAAGCACATACCCTCCCCAATGTCCATAACCCCACTTCCCTTCTCCCAACCTCCCTCACCCCAGCTACCCTCAGTTTGTTTTGTGAGATTAAGAGTCACTTATGGTTTGTCTCCCTCCCAATCCCATCTTGTTTCATTTATTCTTCTCCTACCCACTTAAGCCCCCATGTTGCATCACCACTTCCTCATATCAGGGAGATCATATGATAGTTGTCTTTCTCCGCTTGACTTATTTCGCTAAGCATGATATGCTCTAGTTCCATCCACGTTGTCACAAATGGCAAGATTTCATTTCTTTTGATGGCTGCATAGTATTCCATTGTGTATATATACTACATCTTCTTGATCCATTCATCTGTTGATGGACATCTAGGTTCTTTCCATAGTTTGGCTATTGTGGACATTGCTGCTATAAACATTCGGGCGCACGTGCCCCTTCGGATCACCACGTTTCTATCTTTAGGGTAAATACCCAGTAGTGCAATTGCTGGGTCATAGGGCAGTTCTATTTTCAACATTTTGAGGAACCTCCATGTTGTTTTCCAGAGTGGTTGCACCAGCTTGCATTCCCACCAACAGTGTAGGAGGGTTCCCCTTTCTCCGCATCCTCGCCAGCATCTGTCATTTCCTGACTTGTTGATTTTAGCCATTCTGACTGGTGTGAGGTGATATCGCATTGTGGTTTTGATTTGTATTTCCCTGATGCCGAGTGATATGGAGCACTTTTTCATGTGTCTGTTGGCCATCTGGATGTCTTCTTTGCAGAAATGTCTGTTCATGTCCTCTGCCCATTTCTTGATTGGATTATTTGTTCTTTGGGTGTTGAGTTTGCTAAGTTCTTTATAGAT